>NC_033633.1:1965386-2185386 GCF_001540865.1 Ananas comosus | reverse complement strand
AAAAACTTCAAAAAATCCTATCGTTTCACACTTTTTCATTTAGTACCCTGTAATTTAAAATATATCAAGTTAATACCATGTGATTTCGTACTTTCTCACTTTAGTACCATGTGATTTAAAGTGTATCAAGTCAGTACCTTATGGTTTTGCACTTTATCACTTTAGTACCCTGTGGTTTTACACTTTATCACTTTAGTACCCTGTGGTTTTTTAACCACAGGGTACTGAAGTGATAAAGTGTAAAACCACAGTAAACTGATAAAGTGCAAAATCACAGAATACTAACTTGATACACTTTAAACTATATGGTAGTAAAGTGCTAAAGTGAGAAACCATAGGGTACTAACTTGATACATTTTAAACCACAGAGTACTAAAGTGAAAAAAATTGAAATCATAAAGGGGTTTTCAAAGTTTTTTCTAAATAATAGTTGAAACATATTTGGGGAATCGAAGAGCCTCACGTGGCACATTAGATGAAATGCATGGCCATGGTCCACCATGCAAACTGTGGACCATGCATTGAACTTGTTATCTGTAGGGTAAATTGCAAGTTTGGTGCTCAAACTATGAGGTAGTTGACACTTCACTCCTTAAATTTTAATTTATTATAAATTTTGGCTCAAACTTGTAGAATTATTGTAATTAAGTCCCAGAACCTAATTTGGTTGACTAAAGATTGACACATCGTTACTATAGCATCTTAGTTATTAGCGCATTATTCATCACAATACTGCTATATCATTTTTATATTAATGAGTACCCGAACAACTTCATATCCTTCCAAGGGTCTGAAACTTTAATTGCATGTTTGGTTCTCAAATTATAAAATAGTTGACACTTTGGTCATCAAAGTTTAATTCATTTAACTTACGGAATTGTTATAATCAAGTCTTAGAGCCTAACTAAAAGTTGACACATTGCTGATATAGCATCTTAATTATTGGCGTATAATCAATCATAACACTAATATATTGCTTCTATCTAACGATTCATTTATTTTTAATCAACTAAATTAGGATATAGAATTTGATTGTATTAATTCTAAAAGTTTGAGCCAGAATTTACAATAAATTAAACTTTGAGGGTCAAAATATTACCCGCTGCATAGTTTGAGGACCAAACGGGCAGTTTATTCTTACCTATATATATTATCACTAGTTAGTACAGTTGGTTATTTTCTAGTCGCCGACTAAGAGGGCAGAGGTTCGGTCGCACACGGACATGCTTATAAGAAAGAATTATTTAGCTCTCAGCTTTTCAAAATAGGCCAAAATTATTGGGGCCAAAATGTCTGTATAGCTCTAGGTTAGGTTTGGTAGTTTTTTTTTTTTTTTTTTTTTTCAAAGCCCTAATTCTATATAAGTTGATATATTACTGAAATTATTTTTCTCTTGTTGTCCTACTTGGTTAGCTTGCAATATAATCTGGTCAAGCGATGGACAATTTCTTATTTAAAAACAAAATAGAAGAAATAAAAAGGTTATTTCATTTTTTTTTTTTAATACTTCATGTATCACCCCATTCTACATTGTTGTATGTAAAAATTTTATTAAAAAATAGCACCGATGCCAAACGAGACTTTTAATTATATCTCTTTTCTTGTTCCAATTCCTAATGCTATTAAGATTTTAACCCAGTCATTCCTAATTTGATTGATCTTTTATGTATAATTTTTTGAATAATATGATATCAGAATCAGTTTTAAGTCTCGATTCATTCTGAAAGATGATGGGTTTAATATTTCACATATATTATGCTAAAGATTATATCTTTAAGAATGTTCACGAACTATAATATATGAAATAATGTATGCCTTTTAAATAACATCAGCACTCGTTTTTTCGTTGAGAATATTTTTCAGATTTTCTTTTTCTTTTTTGGCAAAAGGAAGCAGTGAGATTTGGACTCAAAAGGAAAATTTTAAAGAAAAATAATAAAAAAAAGTAGCCTAAATAGATAGTGTACTTATTCAAGATATCGACCGATAAAAAATAAGAATATATTTAACACGAAAAACCATAATAAACATAAGAGATATGTAGTATGGTACAAAAAGAAAACTTATTTAATACAAAATGGTCGAAAAATATATTTAACAATGCATATATGAGTCTCAAACTATTAATTAGTGTGTTGCTGACTTTGTAAAAGCTAATAACAACTCTGTGTAATATATGCGTAACAACTAATCCAGCCGCAAAAGTTGAAAAAAAAAAAGAGAGAGAAAATTAAAGAATTTGGGCACCATGCATTTTATTTATTTATTTATTTTAAAAGAAAAATTAGATTTTATTTTTATCTTTTATAATGTGTAAGAAACAGGAGTCCGAGTTTTTAAAACAACTAAGTTGCGATATTGAAAATATGATTCTACTTACTTCTGCTCTTTCCTCTTTTTTTTTTAGTAAAATTATTTTTTGAAAACCTCGTAAAATTTTTCAAGAGAGTACGAATCTGACACACAATATTATTTATCGTTACTACTAATTGCGGGTGAGCGAGCGAGCGAATAAGCGAACGAAGGAACGAACGGTCCAGAAAAATCGGAGAAAAGTCATCACCCACCGCCCACCGCCGCGGGACTCCCGGGCAATTAATGAGAACGCAGGAGAAGTGTCGAACCTGGTGTTGTGCATGCGGCGGAGATGTTGATTAAGACGGCGGGGTCCAGTACCGGCCCAATAAGCCAGAATCGGTGGGGCCCGCGACGTGAGAGGCCACAATTGGTGCGTACAAAATCTGCGGGCCCGGTCCAGATTGGCAGGGCGGCAGGCGGGGGCGTGCTCCCTGGAGCTGAGCCATTCCTCCACCGGCAGCCTCATGTGGGTGGGTGGGGCCCCAGCACCTACTGCCCCTGGGAAATTATTACCTGCGCCCGACGCACGCGCCGTGCATCGCACTCCTAAAATTTACTCGTAGATATCCCGGTATCGAAATATTAATGCGTTATGCGCGACGTTCAGAATGGCGGTGATATTTACAGCTCTGGTAATGCTAATCCGAGTATATACATATGTTTAGGCCGTGTTCGAATGTTCGAATTTATAGTAATTTGGTAGATGACGAGTGTGATCTGATGTCTAGAATGGAGTAGCTTATTCAGCCTCGAGTCTTTTTTTTTTTAAAAAAAAAAGGTAATAATTCTACTAAATCATGAATGCTAAAATTTTCTAAAATAGCAAACTCTAACCACATAAAAAAAAATTTCATAATAAATAATTTATTACTGAATTACTTATTCCGACGTGGAAATGGACCTCAAGTTTTGAACATCAATTTCTCATGCATCAAACACATTGGTTTTGGATCTAGTCGACGAAGAGTTAACAGTAGGTTTTCAGTTCATACGTTTTATATATAAATAAATTGATAAATTATGAGGCACACATTATTCACTATACTTAGCGGTGCGCAAGCAATTTGGTACACTGGGTGTAGGGAATATTTTCTCTCAACGTGGTTCTGGAATGGGCTGGGAAAAGAAAGGTCAGATGAGTGAGAAATTCACGCCCGGGGTGGGGAAAAGTAGGAAGAAAAGTTGGAATGTGGCATTCCCAAAGTTTCAGATACATGAAAAGACCCCTCCTTTTCTTTCATTCATTTTTCGTACCCGAGAAAAAGACCTGCGTACCATAATCCTTCGAGTGTTCTCACACAAGAAAATAAATAAAACAAAAAAAAAAAAATGGGAGAGTCGATTACACCATCTGTACACGCAACGAGGCATAATGCAAAAGGATACGATTTTCATGTGGGAGCAGAAATATTAGTTCTGTCATTGACCACAACAGCGCTACAGAGAGTTGCTGTATAACCGTAATGCCGTTTTATGTTCTTGAAAAGATCCAGTTATACCTCTCGACTAGACGATGAATCTCTTTAACTTTGCTGTGAATTTTGCGGGCGATGAATTGTAACTATGAACTTCTTTTCTCCGTGCAAAAGGTATGAAGCAGAAAAGAAGAGTCAGAGAACAGCAGGAGCAGGAGCAGGAGCATACCCCCACAATTAGAACACATCGCGCAATTCGCGGTGAAGCATTTCGGCGCAAACTCTTTCAAAGAGAAGAGAAAAATCTCCACATCTTCTACAAAGTACTAGAATACTGGTGGGTGAAATGTACCCAACTACGCCTAAAATAGAGACAATAGAATGACGGGGAAAATGAAGGTGGTCCAGCACTTGGAAAAAGCACTTCTGATGATATCTCAATAGGAGATAACTGGAAAGCACATGGCTTGAAACTATTACAACAACCAAGTGGATGAAACACGCACAGTACAAATTATTGCATCTTTTCTAAACACAGCAAACAATCAATCCCGGGACCGACTCTCGCTGGTCCTCACACTCCCCTTTTCCAGGGATTTCGACCGCCTCGTGTTTTCCAGATAGGGCTAGAAAGCGCCGGCCCTTCTAATTGTATCCGATATTTACTAGTTGTTACACCTCATAATGGAATTAGAGAACCCATGAAACAATAAGCTTTGCCGAGTTACAGAGGAACCAGCACGAATTCGGCACAATCGAACACCAATCGAAGAAAGAGATTCATTTATTTTATTTCCATTTGATAAAGTGGTACTGGTTTTTAACTTATCCGATACAATATAAACATTGTGAAACTATGATACAAGCATTATAAGGCGAGAAAATCAAAATGAGGTACCGGTTGGCCGTTTTGTTTGTGTGGAAAAGAGTTTATAAGTTGCAACGAAGGAAAAAAGGACTACACAGAAAGGAGCTAGTAATCTCAGTGTATGGAGGTAAAGAAATCGATAGTTTCTTTAAGCGCTTGAATGAAGATATCCACCTCTTTTTTCGTATTGTAGAAGTGGAGGCTGGCGCGCGCACTTGCATTGACACCTAAGGCTCGGTGTAGCAGCTGTGCACAGTGGTGCCCTGATCGAATAGCCACCCCGTACTAAATGAAATAACATAACCATTACAAATCCATTGTAACAAGTTATAAAAATATTTTAGTGTAATGAATAGTATGAAAGAAAACAAAAAAAACGAATTGGCAATATATTGATCGCCTGTAGTCATTTGAAAACTCAAAACTATGTAGGAGTGAAGATAATGAATTATGCAATCTTGACATAAATTGCATAGCAATGCAAGCATGTTTAATAATGAGAGAATGGGTCTTTATCATGCTTGCATATAAAGGCAACAAAACAAGCTTTTACATAGTTGCACATAAGGCAAAAGATAATGCTTATATTCGATTTTTAATATTGTTCATAATCAGATCTGATAACTAGTACCATGCTTATCTTAGAAATATCAAAAACAAAAAAAAAAGGGGATATAACAAAATACAACTTAGTTCACACATACCTGCTCATCAATAAATGTTGCAATATCTGTTGGATGAATATTCTCGACATTAAATGAACAAAGAGGAGCACGGTGTGAAATTTCTGAAGGAGCGGGGCCATAAATGTGCACTTTCGGAATTGAACAAAGGCTGTCGTATAGATAGTTGGCCAACTCTTTCTGAGAAGTGTATAAAAAAATTACATGTTTGTAAGAGCAAAGAACATAACAGTGAAATATGGAGCAAAGTGGCCTTTAAATAAAAAGAGGGTGATTAAAAAAGATTGGCAATCACCTCATAATCATGGATCCTTTGCATTCCAATGTTTGACAAATAATCAATTGCTGCCCCTAATCCTATGGCTTCCCCAATTGCAGGAGTTCCAGCTTCAAATCTGCTCTTTTGAGAACCATATAATTATACCTTATGAAACAGATCAAACATAAATAGGACACTTCACATCTTGTTTCACAAATCTAAAACCAAATTCTCAATTGTTCACATTGAAAATCCATAATTAACAGAGCATCATTAAAAGGAAAAGAATATACTTAATTAGATAATGGCAACATAAGACTGATAAGTATATCTGGTTTTCTAAGATAATGTATACCAGTCTTAGACTAATTTTACACTTGAGCAGGTGATCCGAATAATACAGAGAGTGACAATGCACTTGAATTAGTAAATTCATCTCTTCTTCTAGCTACAGATTTACCACGAAGAATGCTGCTTTCCACCAAAAGTATAATTTGAGAAGTGCACAATAAACATTTCTCTTCTGTAAATTCTCTAACTACCATGCTCTTTACAGTAAAGCTTATAATAGAAATGCATCAACAAAAAAATGCATTTATACATCATAATAAACGCAATAGCATAATTTCTCACCTGGATGGAGGTTCGGCATATGTTGAGTAATCATGAAACACATCAGCAATCATTTCACCCCCACCTACCCAAAAATCCAAGGAGACAACAAAGAAAACATTAAATTGTTTACCACTAGCTACAAAATAACATGGCCAATGCTCTTATCACGAGTCAAACACTTCCATAATCTTACCTAAAAACGGAGGCATAGAGGACAACAACTCGCTTTTACCATATAGAAAACCAATGCCTGTGGGCCCACACATCTGAGAGAAGTTTAGTATGTAACTTGCTAAGACTAGCCCTTTAGTGCTAAATAAATTGGCCGAGAAAGATTTGAGTTATGAACCAATCTGAGTTCAAAATCACAAACCTTGTGTGAAGATGCGACAAGGAAATCAGCATCAAGTTTTTGGACATCAACTACCATGTGGGGTACACTTTGACAAGCATCTACTAGGACCTTCGCACCAACTCTATGTGACAATGCCGTGATCTCTTCAATTGGAAGAGCAGAACCTGAAAACAATAAGGGAGAGGAAGCATTTACATCTTGATAATCTGCCATCTCTTTTTATTTATATTTATAAGTGCAGTATATATTAAGAAAAAGTGCTATGCAATCAAAGGCATAGCAAGAATAACATTTTATTCTTTTAAGTAATCAGGCTAGTATGTTATAGTTATACCGAAAACAGACTAATTGCCAAAATAAGCAGCAAAACTATCAAATACAAACTTGGTTAACCCTTGAAGTATGAATATCAGTATATTCCTTCCTACCAAGGTCAAGTACAAAAAAGTTTATGAAGCACAAAATTTATATCCAAATTAAGTTGGACAGAAATAGGAATAATAAGGCTCTTCACAGAAAAGAGATGTATCACATACTAGCACAGGGCAGTCGCAGCTAGAGTTTATGAATGCAATATATTATGCCACTTAAAGGACCTCTGGCATGAAAGTTATCAACTCAATACAAAATTACCAACTTCAGCCTCAAACTCATACTTAGAACTCAACCTCATACTTTTCAGTTTGTTCATGTGATTGTTCATGCACACATCTTCCTATCTACATTACTTATAATTGCACTAGCAAAAGGCACATTTGGTGCAGCTAAGCCTCATGATTTCCTCATATATCATGGATTTGTCCAAATCTATCGGCTTTTTGAATTTGCAATAAACTCAATTTCCACAGCAGATTAATGAATGATTGGTTTGAAGCAATTACTGGAGACATTAGAGCATATATTGATCATCATGAAAACAATGTATTAGCTAAGCTTCTCGAGATGAAATAAATGCAGAAGCATTATTCGACATATTAATAGCTTTCTAAATTGTCTATTAGATCTATGTCTGAAGTGACAAAACTCATGCAGCAATACCAACAAAAGAGCATCATTCCCTCGAGATTATACACGATATTGTTATTTCTTCATTTCTACAATTGAACTGGGCAGGTTTCCTAATTCTCCAGAAAGGCAACAACAGAATCCAGGTTAATTTTCAACAGTAACTTGCATTCCACATTAAATTCACAGAAGAGATATTTCATAGACCATACTCCAATAAAATAGAATTTAATATTCAAAAATGATTATTTCAAAGATATGTCCCAAATAGACATCAACCTACCAAGCGTGTTTGAAACATGGTGAATAATTACAATCTGCGTCTTGTTTGATAAAGATTCCTTCAATTGCTGAAGATCGGGAAGCCCTTCTTTTGTCAAATTGACATACTTTAGAGTTGCGCCAGTCTTTTGAGCAACAATTTGCCAGGGAACTATAGCACTATGATGTTCAGCAACTGTGAGTAGTATCTGATAAAAAGTTAGCAATAAACAACAAGCACTTAGACAAGGGCATATAGTTTTAAAGGAAAGAAAGGCCATATGTAAAATGCCTACTATATCATAATTAATCAAATGAACAAACTGCAATAACAAGCAGCATCACACAAACTTTGTTGAAAAAAAAAAAAAGTAAAATTGAATAAATAGGAATTGGAGCTTAATTAGAAAAACAACTTAGAAAATATGCTTTAAAAAATTTAAAATTTTGAAAAAACAGGAATTGAAACTTAAGAAGAAAAATTCAAATATTGAATACTACTCAAAGAACTGCAAATTATTATACTAAAATCGCCAGAATAACTTCCAAACTTGATCCATACAAAAGAAGATAAGAAACAGAAAACGCACCTCATCCCCAGATTTTAAGTTGGATAGACCCCAAGAATAGGCTACTAAATTGATAGCTTCAGTAGCATTACGAGTAAATACAATCTCTCTACGTTCGGAAGCATTAATAAAAGCTGCAACTTTATTTCTAGCACCTTCATATGCATCTGTAGCCTTTGCACTGATCTCAAAAGCAAAAAGTAAGATCAGAATGTTGAGCTGCAGGCTGAGAAACTACTTGCTACAACACAAATACACAAGGAACTCACTATATTTTAAAAGTAGAGACAGCTTCATACCGATAGTCAAACTGTTTCCCTGTCATACTTATATCCAATACAGAATTACATTTAGTGGAGTAAACAGTTCCTTAAAGGTTGTTTATCACCTCCATGTTGGTCTAAAAAATATTTAAAAAGTATTATCACCCATGATCAAATGATATACTCAAAAATAGATTCCAGGGATAGTTCTACATCTTGATAAGCATCAAAACTAGTTATAATCCAACTCCCACTCTTAGTAATTGTTAACGAATAGAAAAGTAAAGGCAGAAATAAACTGAATTTCTTTCCATGCGTCATCAAGAAAAAGAAGTTACTAAATCACACTCAAGACACTCATAAGAAGTTATTAAAATATCCTCAGCAAAACAGTAAATGATGGTGGACACAATTGATCTAAGAAGCACGCAATCTTCCAATTCTTGGCCTTGTTATCTAAAAGAATCGCCTACTTACCAGCAGCATGCTTTCCTGAGAGCATCTATAGACACCATTCACTTTACCCACAAGTTCAAACTTATCTCAAAGCTAATGTTCAGACTTACTATTTCAGGACACTTGTGCTTAGTAGTCCCAAAAAGCTACCTAAATCTTCAGTTTGGCATTCCAAGCTGCAAATAAATGTATCTCATATTCACCTTTTTCAGTAACTGATAACATCCATTTCTCACTGGATCAATGAACAAAAAAGTCATCTTCAATGCAACATAAATGTAATTTTAAGCTTCAAAAGGTTAAATGGAAAGGCTATACTTTGTATTTTATGCCCAAAAAAAAAGATTAAGTGGAGCGACTTCCTGCAGGATTCTTGAGGAATTCAATATCAAGAAGCAAAAATCAAAATATGAATTATTTACTCTTATCATCGAGTAGCTAACATAAATATTACTATATTAGCATGCCAAAAAAATGGGTAGTTATCCAATTATCACTTATTGAGGCAGTAGAAAATGTAAACAGTACCTCAGATAATGGATGCCACGGTGAACATTTGAGTTATAGGACTGATAATACTCGTCCAAAACTTTCAAAACACTAGAAGGTTTCTGAGACGTCGCAGCATTATCGAAGTAAACTAAATTGAAGCCATTAACTACCTGCAATTACCAAAATTATCCCTTAATTCTCACTAACCAACTACTAATCTATACAATATGATGTTATCCAAGAAATCTTAAAACCAGCAAGTAAAATAGCAAACAAAAACCCAAAATATATAGACCTTATCTGAGCCATAAGACACTTAGAAATGAATGCCTGAACCTTTACAAATATTGACTTTACTATCCAATCTGTCACTTCTTTTACTTTCAGTAAGGTAGTGAGAAATTTTATCAAGTTTGATGGAATCGAACAGCTTTTCTTTAATTAAGCATAGAACATTTCAGGAAATAAAGTAATACTCTGTTATATTAAACAAATTTCGTTGGATAACCTAAAAAGGTAAAAATATATAGAACTTACCTGAACTTAAAGTCCATTCAAATTCAACTACCCAACGTATTGAAATTTTGATTTTGGTGCCCAACTTGTTAATTTATTTGATTTAACTATTTAAGTTATTTGATGGTTCTTCCATTAAACAATTTAGGCTATTACTTGTTTTAGTGGAGTTGATGGCCGCATGAATTACGTGAAATATACTAATCAAGCCTGTAAAAGTAAACAACGGGTTCAAATTTTGAGGTTTAGGATTCATCGAACGACTCGAATCAAATTAATTAAAAAGTTGGGTAGTAAAATTAAAATCTTCAAGATGGGTCATACTTCAGGTAAGTCTTATATATTTTTACCAACACAAAAAATATTGTCAATTTATGATACACAAACACTTAAATCAATTATCCTACAATGCTCGGTAGTAAAATCAAAATTTTAAAAGTTCAGGTATCAATTTCAAAACACGATACAGTACAATTGACGTCCATACTACTTCACCTCCCATACACTATTATTGCAGAGAACTCTGCATCAATAAGAACAGCTAATTTATAGCACCAAACATAACGCTTAAGCCTCAAACTCAACCCAGATTATCAAAGAAGCACTTTTGCACGGTTTCCACAAATAACCACTACGAAAACACATCAAACAAAGAGATTGTAATCGTCGTAAAGGATCACGAGGGTGGCGAACTATACCTGATGAAGTATGGGGAAATCGGGCCTGGTGACGTCGCCGAGAGAAGGGGGCTCGGCCTCGGCGGCGGAAGCGGAGAGCGTGGGGAGGTTCGAAGCTGCTCTAGCGCAATTGAGGACGGATTTAGGGTTACGGCTAGGGTTTTGGGGGAGGAGGTGGAGGTGGCGGGGTTGGGGTTTGGAGCGGGAGAGGGGGGAGAAGAGCTTCGCGAAGGAGAATCGCGGGGGCGAAGCGGAGGAGGGGAAGTGGGAGAGCGAAGCCGCCATGGTACGGGCGTTTTTTGGGATTAGATCCGCAGAGAAAATAAGAAGTGCTTATTTATGCGGGTCGCAGCGCACGTGTCATTTGTTTGGGCCTAGTAATGGGCTTTTATGGCCCGTCACGTGACCTGCGAAGTTGGGCCTAGAAATGGGCTTGTACAAATCTTAGGGCGTGTTTGGTAAGGACGAAATCAAGTTCACTCTAATTCCATTTCAGGTGATTCTAACAATTACGACCGACCGTTCCTAGCGCAAGTGGCAAAAGACTTGATGGTTGGTACTCGAGGTTCTAAGTTTGAATCTTAGTTGATTCATATTTCTAACTAAATTTAATTTTAAATAAAATAAACGAAGCAGATAGCATGCTACCTATCTCTCAAAAAATAAATAAATAAATAAATAAAGACAATTACGAATTTGTTTTTCCGCTTGTAACATGGGCAGTTACATAAGTAGGAACTCAACCTTTCTGCTCGGATTTCTTGTTGTAACTTGATTATTCTAAAACATGCTAAGCTTGGTCACTTGTGAAGTTAGAATCCAGTTGTGAAAAGTTAAAGCACTCTGAAAGCTTAAGTCTAAACCTGATCTAGCAAAGTGGTCGAAACAATGAAGAAAATACTGTCGAGACTACTGCCGCTAAACCTACCAAACTTATGTTGGTGAAAACTCAAAATTTTGAGTTTGAATTTATTTTATTTGCACTTTGATGTTTTATTATTTATTATTTATTATTTATTATTTTATTTATTTACTACTTTATTTATTTTATTTTATTTAATTATTTTATTATCTTTCTTAATGAGAAAGAAACTAACGGAATATTTTCCGTTCCGTTTTTTTCGCATTACGTTGGGCGGGTTCCGCTTCTCTCTCGTAAGAGAAAAAGCGTTAAATCCCCTTTCTCTTTTCCTCCTCTGGAAAAAACAGAGCAGGTAGAAAAGATTTTTGATCATTGGTTAATCTCTATCCTTTTATTCTTTTATCTTTCATTTTTTGAACATTCCCCTTATCCACTGGGTGTTGAGAATCTTCGTCAACCTCCTTCACGATCGTGCTCGCAGAATGAGGAATTCCGGTCGTACCTTGGGGTGTTATTTCCGGTTAATCCCGCACGTAAGGACGGGAATACACCTTAGGGCAGTGCCTCGCACGCTTCCGGATTAATATGTTGATATTCTTTTTTCACAATTTTGGGATTTAGCGATTATCTGTGAGTTGATTTATTTGCGTTTATCTGTATGTTTGTTTGTTTTTATTTTTATCACAAAGTTAGTTAGATTTTAATTACAATTAGATTCCTATGCGATATTTGTTCCAACTTGCGAAATAAAAGACTATTCCAAGATCGCTAGAGAATTGGGAGACGTGTGCTAAAAAAGGGGTTCCGTTTCTCTACCTATTATGCAGTGTTTATAAAACTTGTACGCCGAACCCGAGTCTTCAAAATTCTCGAGAAATCTCACATTCCCCGGGATAATTCTCTCTTGCCAAACAATAACACAATCAGACAGCCGAGATTGTCCATCGGCTATCGCCTCATGCTAACAATCCGGGATGCGTCATCACTCTCCGATCGCCATCCATCACTCCTATCCGACGGTCAACATTTCATTTGGTGACAACAATACCTAAAAATAGGGGTGGCAATTTTGTTGTTATACTGTATTTGTACAGTCATATGAGTCAACACAAATATGACACGATAACGAATCATAGTGAAAAAAATAAAAAAATAAAAAAAAACCCCTCTCATACCAATATCGCACGACGGAACGAGACATGGCAAGAATGAAATCAGATGGAATATGAACATAACACAAATAACAAAATTATATAATGTTTAACAAATGGAGATAATTGAATTATTCCGTGGATCCCAATCAAATCCAATAATCAAGAGATAGAGATCTCTTGGTTTTGTTACATCCAATGGATTGTGTAAAAAAACTAGTTTAAGCTATTTTTATATTAGCACAAATTTGTGAAATGGAACACGTTGTTAATCATCATGTAGTTAGTTGTGTCAATAAATGAGAAGAAGAAATAAAATGAAATATTTAAAACACGTTAGAAGTTTAAAGCATCAAAATGTCTAAATGAGTAGTGCAACTTTTATCCAAAAAATAATAATAATAAAAAAAAAAATAGAGACGGACGCAACTACTCGCGGGGTTCACAACTTCACACGTCTTTGCTATATATTAATTGTTTCCGAGAAAAATAATAAATGAAAGGAATTATTTGATTTACTGTAATTTAGTTTTCCGTCAAAATTCAAATTTTTAAAAATTATTTAATATTTATAGTTATATTAAAAATTATTATACCAAATGAGTAATGTAAATTTTTTTTTTAAGAGATAGATAGCATACTATCCGCTTCATTTATTTCATTTAAAAATAAATTTTAACTGAAAATATAAATTAATTAAAATTTAAACTTGAAATATCGGATACCAATCACGAGTCTCTTGTCACTTGTCGGCATGAATAATATAATTTTGATATATATTATCCCACAACATTCAAAAAAAAAAAGCTTTAATAAATTGCATAAGCCCCCAAAGTGCCATAAATTTTTACACGTGGCATGAGTAGGCTAGCCTTAATAAATCGCAAAAGCCCCGAAAGTGCCACGTGTTTGTATACGTGGCATGAGTTGGTTAGTCCATAGTATTGATATTATAGGCTATGGATATGTTTGTTTTTTTAAAAAAAGAAAGGTTGGAAATTATTTGTTTTATTTAATTTTTAGAAAAGTGAGTTTGGCTAAAAATTTGAAATGACTAGATTTCAAATTTTGAAATCTCGAGTGCCAATTATTAAATTTTTAATTAACTGTATACGAGATTATTGATATATTGATATTAGCCTTTGTGACATAAAAGACTAATTACCTTACACACACATACAAAAATATATATGGTAGTAATCTCTCAATAAAATGTTAAATTAGCCGTTCCCCACCATTTTAAGATTTTAGAAGTGTAGTGCAAAGTGAATGGTGAATTTGGCCGTCTTATTACAAAAAAAAAATCTATAATATAACAGCCATATAAGTGATTTGGTGTTTTCTATCTATCATATTTGGTCTTTAGAATTCATTCATTTACACATAAATTTTTTTTAAAATTTATATTATACTCTTTTTAAAAATTAAATAATTTATTAAGATATAGATGATATAATATTGGTACTATATAAAAAATCTTCGTTCATTACAAGAGAGATTGTTATAAAATTTTTGAAAAAATTTTTTATTGGATATATAAATTTGTTAATAAATAAAAAAATAAAAATAAACTTCAAATATTTTTCCTGTATTTTCGCATTTTCTCACTTTAGTATCCTATGGTTTAACGTGTATCAAATTAGTGTCCTACGATTTTATTTCTATCTTTTCGTCAGCTTCTCAATTAACATAAAAAGATAAAAATAAAATAATTGGATGATAAATTGATATACTTTAAATTATAAGGTACTAAAGTAAAAAAGTGTGAAACGATGCGAATGATATTTGAAATCTATATTTTTCTATCAAAAATTTTGGTTTTGGAGGTACAAAAAGAACAAAATCCCAAGAAAAACTCCCCCTTGGATTTAATTCCAATTTCTAGGATGCCCCAAAGCAAATCAATTCATATTATAATAACTCAGAATCCATGGCTTCTATCTCCGCTCCCAAAACAAACTCCACTCTCCTCCTCCCTCCTCTGTTCCAACTCCTCTCTCTCGCTCCACCTCTCTCCATGATCTCCCTCCCCAATTCGAGCACCAACGCTAGGTACCTGCATCGCAAAACCCCCCAATTTCTCCAATTTTTTGCTCCTTTTCTCAAATCGGGAACTGGTTTTTTTTTTTTTTTTTTTTTTTTTTTCTTGGGAGAACTTCAAATACCATTCTTATGGTTTTGCACTTTTTTATTTTAGTACCCTATGGTTTAAATTGATCACAGGACCAGGAGTTGGATCGAAATGGGGGACGAGGAGTGGGGAATGGTGGAGAGGAAGGGGACCCAGCTGGTGGTAAAGGAGCGACCTTTCTTCGTTAATGGGTTCAACACGTACTGGCTCATGGTTTTCGCCGTGGATCCGGAGACGAAGGGTAAAATCGGCGACGTGTTCGCCGAGGCCAAGAGCGTGGGGCTCAACGTTTGCCGAACTTGGGCGTTTAACGATGGCGGGTGGAGGGCGCTTCAAAGGGGCCCCTTTGATTACGATGACGAGGTGTTTAAGGTTCGTTCCTTTCACTATTCCATTTCTCTAGTTGAGATCACAAAAGGGGAGTTTTTAGATTGAAAGGCCCACCACAGGTGTTTGAGATTATGTCTCAATGAGTTGAAAGTTCAAAACAAAATTAAAACACTTGTTTTTAAGCTTTTTCCTTTTTAGATTTTTCTTTGCTTTTTGTCTCCCTTGTTGAAATCATAAAAACGGTAGTTTTCAGATTGTAACACCAGGTGTTTGAGATTATGCCTCAAGGAGTTGGTATGTTGAGATGGACATTTGAAGTTTAAAAAAAAAAAGAAGATTTTTTAAACCTTACATTGGTTGCATTGGATAAAATGTCCAGCGGCCCGTCAACTATTTCGAGTTTTGAAATATACCCTTGACTCTTGTGTTTTTCGTTGACACCCTCTTTAACTTTTGAATTTTTTTTTTCCAAAATTTTCCATGGATATTTTAATTGATGGAATCGCGGATTTTGTTAGATGCTTATGGGTGACACCCAATGGAACTATTTCAAGTTGAGGGATGTAAATAAAAAATAAATAAAAGTGGAGGGCTATTTTAAAAAAATGGTCCAAAGTTGACTAGTTGAGTGGGCCACCATGCAACATAGTTACAATGTTACTACATCTCTACAAAACTCATGGGTATTTATGAATTTTTTTGAAGGAATATTTTGCAATCTAATATAATATTCTATCTGTAACTATTTCATGAAGAAATTTGTTTTGAAATCGAAGTAGTAAAGGTTAGATCTTAAATTACTGGGAACTTAGAAAAAAAACAACAAAAAACAGGCACTGGACTTTGTAGTTAGTGAGGCAAGGAGCCACAAGATGAGATTAATTCTCTCTCTCTGTAACAACTGGGAGGATTACGGCGGAAAGGCTCAGTATGTTAAGTGGGGAAGAGAAGCAGGTTTGGAACTCACTTGCGACGGCGACGACTTCTTTTCGGACCCGACCATCAAAGAATACTATAAAGCTTATGTCAAGGTAGGATTAGGAACTTCTCCTTTACGTAAACTAGGATTCGATTTGCGGATTTTGTAAGTTTGACTGTTGTTGGTCTTATGTTTAGGCTATTTTGACGAGAGTAAACACGATAACGAATGTGGCGTATACGGATGATCCGACTATTTTCGCATGGGAGCTCATCAATGAACCACGGTGCCCCTCGGATCCCTCTGGTGATACATTACAGGTCTATTTCTCTTATGAGTCTGAGTGTGGAGCCTGTTATTCCGCTTGCGAAGTAGAATCCAAGTGTATGATAAACAAAGGGTTTGAAACTTTTTGACTGTAGTGCGAAGCCAAAATGAGTACCTGGTCTCCAAAAGCGAAATATTCAACTTAAATAACAGTTTTGCAGAAGCTTCTGATGGGCTAAAAATCTATTTGCCAAAATCTATCGTTTATACCTCCAATGTTTTGAAATCTTGTTTTATCTTTTAGGCATGGATAGAAGAGATGGCCTCTTATGTTAAGTCCATTGATCCGATACACTTGTTAATGGTCGGCGTTGAGGGATTCTATGGTCCCTCTACTCCTGAACGTATGGATTTGAATCCATCCGACTTCTCGGGCCAAACAGGAACAGATTTTATAAGAAACCATCAAACTTCGGGTATCGATATAGCTTCTGTTCATATTTACTCTGATAGTTGGTAAGCTTCCTTATTCCTCTGTAAAATTGCGTTACCATTTCTAGGTTGAGTTCGGTTTTGGGACTTCTTTTCAAATTGAAATGTTTTTGCTTTTCGAGAACCAACAAACCAAACTGAAATCTAGTTTGGCTTATTCAGCTTGCTTGTCGGTTTGGATTTCTACTCTAAATTTGGTTTCTTTAGTTGATTGACTATCTTATACCGATCCACTTACTAGTACGAAGCCAGGATACATTATTGTGTGGTCCAAGTGAGGAAAATTTCTCGACCAAACTGAACCAAAATGCAAACTCCACAGATTTTGAAAACCAAACCGAACTGAAAACCAGAAGCCAAGTGAAGTTGTCTTATTTGGTTTCCTTTCCTTGCAAAGGCTGTCGCACTGCGTCTCAGAAGATCACCTCGAATTCGCAAGGACTTGGATGCAGAGTCACATGGATGATGCTGAGAAAACACTCGGGATGCCGATCGTGTTCGGGGAGTTTGGAGTTTCTTTAAAGGGCGAGAGGTTTAATACCGAGTTCCGAGAAGCCTTCATCGAGACCGTGTATGTAACTTTCCTGAGCTCCATAGAGCGAGCCGGGGTCGGCGGCGGATGCCTTCTTTGGCAACTCTTCCCGGAGGGGGTGGAGCACATGGACGATGGGTATGCTGTCGTTCTCGCCAAGTCTCCTTCGACACTAGACAAGCTCTCAGTCCATTCTAGGAACTTCTGCTGCTGAAGAGTGTTAAGTTTCTTTTGTATCATTTGGATGTCTTGTGAAGTATCTGTGTGTGTGTGTGTGTGTGTGTGTGTGTGTGTGTGTGTGTGTGATTATTTAGCAAAGTTTGAAATAGAGTTACAGGTCACATTGTATAAGATTTGTTTGTTGTAATAATATTGAATATAGGAGACATTTGTTTGTGTGGTAATAATTTCTAGTTAAGGAGAAGATGCTAAATGGCACAGTTTTTGAGTTCGAATTTCCATGAAACTTCGTGCGCAAAATTCGGTACATCAAGAGTAAGGGACTCCGGAAAAAAGGCCTTCCAACTAGAAATTGTAAAGAGTACGTGAAAGCAAGTACGAAGCAGGAATAGGTAAAAGTAAAGATACAATAATACACGAGAAAGTATTGCAAGCAGTTTCAAATGATCTTCTATCGATGTAGCGCCGCTAATCCGGGGCGTAAGCAGATTTCTTTGAGCCAAAAGATATGCGAAAAATTGCCTGATTTGGAAGCTCTCTAATTTATATAAAGGGAAAACTTCAAAAACTCCCCCGTGGTTTCGCACTTTTTTATTTTAGTACCTGTGGTTTAAAGTGTATCAAGTTAGTACCCTGTGGTTTCACACTTTCTCATTTTAGTACCCTGTGGTTTAAAGTGTATCAAGTTAGTACTCTGTGGTTTTATTTTTGTATCAAATTAGTACCCTGTGATTTTATTTTTGTATCAAGTTAGTACCTTGTGGTTTTATTTTTTTCTTAATGAAATATTAAACCATAGGATACTAAAGTGAGAAAGTGCGAAACTACAGGGTAGGGTACTAAAGTGAGAAAGTGCAAAATCACAGGGTAAGAACTTGATACACTAAAGTGAGAAAGTTTGAAACTACAGGGCAGGGTACTAAAGTGAAAAAGTGCGAAACCACATGGTACTAACTTGATACACTTTAAACCACAAGGTACTAAAGTGAGAAAGTGCGAAACCACGGGGTACTAACTTGATACACTTTAAACCACAGGATATTAAAGTGAGAAAGAGTGAAACCACAAGAGGAGTATTTGAAGTTTTCCTTATATAAATGTGATGCAATGACAAGGGAAAAAAAAAAAACAAAGCTGGAGATAATGGAAAAAAAATTACAGGCCCAATAAAGTTCGGCCCAAAAGCCCAGTAAACTATTAGGCCCATCCCAATCCAAAATTGTTGGGCTTATTAGTGTTACGGGCAATCTCACTTGGTACGAACAGCGGCGCATACGAAGGCGAGATACTCTCGAAATCGGACGGATGAGATCGAATGTTGTCTAATTCGACGGTGGATTTATCCCTCCCGCATGCGACCACATCCGTAGAACATCTTTTCGGGGAAAAAAAGAAAACTAATTCCCAAAATTTCCCAAATTCGCACCCAAATCCCCCTTCTCTCTCCCTCCTCGCCGAGCTTTTGCAGCAACGAGGATTCACGACGCCATTAGGGTTCGATTCGCACCACCTCCCCCCTCCCCCCACTCTCCTCTCTCCCCCACCCTGCTCTTTTGCTCTCTCTTTATCTCTCTCTCTCTCCCCCCCCTCGCTTGGTAGCATCGCCATAGCTGCGGCGCAAGGTCGGGTAGGGTTGCACCCCAATTGCTCGACCTTTGTCCCCTGAAAGGTACCTGTCATAAATCCCTCCAAGTTGAGATTGAGAAACCGTAATTGGTCATCAAATTCATCAAATAGGTGGGGTTCGTAATCGGATGAGTGTGTGTTAGGGTTTTAATCCTCTTCATTTTGGGTAAGAACCCTAACTGTTTGATGCGGTGCAAGGTTGAGGCTTTAACCCTAACCCTCTCCAATAAGGTTAAGAACACCATTTCGAAGTGATACTACAGAATAGTTGTCATTTTTTTCTGCAGATGTCTTAATTAGACTCTTTTAGAATGCTAGTGATTGCTTCGCTTTGATGCTGTTGATGTTAACCAATGAGTTCTTGCTTGAAGTGGTTTCTGGTTTGTCGTATGGCATATTGAGTTAGTTTCCCACATAACGGGGTTTGAAGAATTAGTTTAGGGTTTTCGATCATCTTCATTTTGGTTCAGAACCCTAACTGTTTGATGTGGTGCAAATGTGTGGCTCTCAATCCTAGCCCTCTCTGTTGGTGTTAAACCCCATTTATAACTGTTTGATGTCTTAGTTGAACTGTTTTAGAATGCAAGTTATTTCCTTGCTTTGTTGTTGATGGTAAAAAATGAGTTCTTGTTGGAAGTGGTTACTGGTTACTAGTTTGTCTTATGCTGTATCGAGTTAGTTGATATTGAGTGGGGTTGATGTTGATGGTGTTCTGGTTTTTGGTAGATCTTCTATATAACTTCCTAGTAAAGGTGTAAGTAGAAGCTTTAACTTTGAGCTTATGCTTTTGGGGATCTCTAGCTATCTGGTAAAGGGAGGCTTTTAAGCTCATGTTAGCTTCCGCAACGAATGCAAGCTTCTGTACTATATATCCCTCTAACAACTTCTCTCTAGTCTCTGCAGCATATTCAGAAGCTCCGAATAGGAGCTTCTGCCTTTGGGGCTTAGAATCTCTTTTAGCTTTGTGTTGCAACAGAAGCTCCGGACTTCTTTGTTTGTCAAAAGCTCTGCTAGAGGTGGCTGATTCTAAAGGAAGTAGTAACGGGCCAAAACAAGCACCTAGTAAATTTGAACATTACGATATTGCTGAGTGCGTTTGTACTTACCATATCTCTTACATGCAGATGGCTAGATGGGATGAGATTTTGACACTGCCAGTGCAGAACCCACCGACCTTGGAGTTCTCAGCTGCTGATATCACGTGGTCCAGAGTGGAAGGCTGGAGAGAATCAATGGATAGGCTTGCACTCATTCCCTTCACTAGAGTTAACGATTTTGTAAGAGGCGAATCCAACAATAAGGAATGTCCAACTAGATTCCATGTTGAAGCACGAAGAAGGCGCCCTCGGGAGATGGCCTACAAACCAAAAGTAGATGGGATACTTGAATATATTTTGTGAGTAATTCCCAGTGTTTGTTCCCCTTGAATATATTTTGTGAGTAATTCCCAGTGTTTGTTCCCCTTTGCCGACATAAGCACTTTTGGCAGCTCAGAATTCAATGTGATTAATTTCTAAAAGAAAAAAACTTCTTGACTAGTTAACTGTTTTTCAATTTTTTTAACTGCCAGTTTTGAGGCATTTAGGTAGTCACATGTACTGTATGTGAAGAGAACTGTGTATATTTTAAAATATGTAGAGATACTAATTATTAGTTGGTTCTGTCGCTAGTCTTGTGCCAACTTGCTTAAATGCAGTTTTATTATGAGCAATTCATTTGTTAATTATATTGAATTGAACCTAAAAAGATACAGCTTGAAGCATTTTAGATACAGTTTCATCACAGAAATTTTAATTTGCTCTGTCAAATGCAGGTACTGGTGTTCATTTGGCCCAGATGACCATAGAAAAGGTGGCGTAGTCCGTCCTAGCAGGAATTACACTGCCAAGAGGAAGACTCCTGCTGGCCGCCCTAATACTAAGAGAGGCTGCGTTTGCCATTTTATTGTAAAGCGCTTGATAGCTGAACCATCTGTCGCACTTATAATATATAATCATGATAAGCATGTAGATAAAAAAGGTTTACCCTGCCATGGCCCTATGGACCAGAAGGCAATTGGGACTCGCGCAATGTTTGCGCCTTACATATCCGATGAGCTTCGCCTCCAAATAATGTCTTTACTCTATGTTGGAGTTCCTGTAGAAACTATTATGCAGAGACACACAGAAATGGTGGAGAGGCAGGGGGGCCCGTCCAACCGCGATGATCTTCTCACACACAGATATGTTAGGCGGTTGGAGAGGAAGATCAGACGGTCCTCCTTTGAGCTGGATGCTGATGATGCTATTAGTATTGGCATGTGGGTCGAGAATTACCAGAACCACATATTCTTTTATGAAGACTTCTCTGATTCAGACACTTTTGTTTTGGGCATCCAGACAGAATGGCAGCTTCAGCAGATGATTCAGTTTGGTAATCGCAGCCTGATGGCTTCTGATTCAAAGTTTGGCACTAACAAATTAAAGGTGTGTCAGGTTTAATATTGTTTGCCATGAGAATTAGATTGTTAGTTTTGTCTTAGTTTGTTGAATTCTGACTTTATGTTCTTTTCGGTAACAATTTTGTAGTATCCAATATATAGCCTCCTTGTTTTCGACTCACAAAACAATGCGATTCCTGTTGCCTGGGTCATAACACCAAATTTTGCAAACGGCGAGATGCATAGATGGATGGGAGCCCTTTATGACCGAGTTCATTCAAAGGATCCAACATGGCAGTTAGGTGGTTTCATTGTTGATGATCCTTTAGCAGATCTGCTTACCATCAGGTTGGTTTTGATACTATCCTTGTGAAGTCTGTGTATTATGGGCGGTAGTTAGTAAATTGGCCCTTTAGGTTGACGACGATTTAATCACTTTTAATCATTTTAGTTTCAACAATTTAGTCGCTAAATTTTGCTCCATGCAACCATCATGTCCTTCCATTAGTCTACTATCTGAAAACGGGATGCCATGTCAGCATCATCATTAGATCTTTGCTGCAATCGCTTTTTTCTTTTTTGAGGTTTCAATTTAACCATGATATTGAGGCATTAACTAACAGGCTTAATTTTTTCATGGAAGAGACTTCATGGACTACGTTGTTAAATTTTGAAACTTTGAGGACTTAATGGAAATCAGGGTCAATCTTTGGGGCCTAAATTTAACTCTTATTGTGGTGATTTTGTATTGTCTGATATTCCGATGTTAAACAGGGATGTGTTCCAGTGCTCAATATTGATTAGCTTTTGGCGTGTCCGTCATTTGTGGCACAAAAATCTGATTGAGAAGTGCTCAGAATTAGATGTTTGTGCTGCAATGGCCCGACAACTAGGAGGAGCAGTATCCAATATATGTAGAGGAAGCGGTAATTTGGACTCATTCAAGTCTTTCCTTGAAGAGTTTGTTGATTGGCCAGACTTCCTGGACTACTTTACGGCTGTATGGATTCCCAGAATTGGTTTGTCCTTGTCTACATTGCTAATATCTTATAGAAACATTTACATGTTTATATCCATGGAGAATATTCGTTGCAATTTGACGTGTATATACCTGCACAAAGTGAAATTTCAAATATACCTTTCAAACTTAATATGCACATATTTCTAATCCGAAGCCAGCTTTTTCCCCATGAAGGTATTCATTTAAGAAACTGTCCTTGAAGAGATATATTTGAAACTTCAGATTTTACACTGGTACATTTATAAATAGATGATTTTGCAGGGATGTACATATGTGACTGCACCTTTTGGTCCTTTAATCTTTGGCTATATAACCATCCTATTCATGAACTTACCTTTCTTTAGGAGCATGGATTACTGCCTTGAAAACCCTTCCAGTTGCTAGCACAGAGGTTGCGGCAGCCATTGAGAGTTATCATCACTTACTGAAACTTCGTTTATTAAATGAGAAAGATACAAGTCTCTACCAGCGCGCAGACTGGTTGGTTGATAAGTTGGGCACCAAGGTACACTCTTTCTATTGGCTAGATGAATATTCTGGCAAGGATAATTTTTCCCGTTATTGGAAAGATGAGTGGAAGAGTGGTGTAACTTCGTGGCGCGAGGGATTGCAAATTCCAGACTCAGACGTTACTATAGAAGGCAAATGCGCCAAAGTCGTTTGTAAAAGAAATAGAGAAAAGACACATATTGTACGAAATCCGGGTTCTGAGTTTGCATTGTGTGACTGTAACTGGTCCATGATGGGAAACATTTGCAAACATGTGATTAAGTCGACTAAGGTTTATCGCGACAGGGGATTGGCAGCACCATCGACAAGTCTGTTACAATATAATCAGATTTTGATGAATATTCTTCACTGCCCACCGTACGATTCGTTACTTCGTGATTATGCAGTTGCTCTGGCTGTTTGTGGTAGGACACAATTAAATACGTTTCATGATGACATTAGCAATGGCTGTTCCGCCTCAACTGCATCAATTCACAGGGAGCAGCCAACTGGTAATGAGCTCAGATCATCTGCCTCTGATAGAAATGAGATTCATCAAGTTATTGAAACTTCAACAGAGTTGTCGTTGACTAAGCTACAAATGGACAGCAATACCGCTGTTGAAGGCAAAAGCACAGAGAATGAATCAGAAAACTCTCTTGACAGAAGCAAAGATTCAGAAAGCGCTGTTGCTGATCAGGTTGCTGATGATGTGGTCGCTTCTGAACAAGTTAGTGATGGTTGTCACAAGGATTCTGAGACTGAGAGACCCATGGATATTGATTCGCACCGCAGCCAGGTCACTGCAGCTTCAAATGGTGTTGCTGCAGAACAGTGTACAGATGGTGTTGCTGTGGAACAGTGTATGGATGGTGTTACTGTGGAAGAGTCTACAGATGGTGTTGCTGCAGAACAGTGTACTGATGCTCCTTCTAGTGACAAGGGAACTAGTGGCACTTCAGATACTCAGCTTGAACCTATGGTTGTTGAGACTGCTGAGATGCAAACTGGTTTGCATGAGGGAGATGACAAGAAAATAAATGAAGATAGTGTCAAAAATGTTGATACTGAACAGAGCGATAAGGTGTCGTCCAATATCAAGGTTGATAATATTATTCCAGAAAATGTTAGTGCTGCGGGTCCGACAGTTGAAGTTGGAATAGTTGGGGAAGATCGTGTTGCTGATCTTACTTCTATTCTTGATTCTAACAATGCTAATAGAGATATTTCTCCAACTAGTGAAGTTGGTGATTTTATGGAGTTAGATGGTGATAATTCTTTGCCTTCTGAGGAAACTACTCACACCATGCAGTTGACTGCTGACTGTTTAAAAGCCAAGCGGAGTTCAGATAATCACGATGATGTAATGGACGCCCAAACCTCTTCAGATTGTTGTAATGAAGCATCTGGCATTGATGAAAAAGGTGTTGAAGTGGTAAATGGTGCTACTCCTGGTAATGGTGAGATTCCCAATAATGGCCATCCAGTTAATGATGGGTCTCTAATTAGATGTTCAACTGTGGGGTAGTTGTTAACAGCTTCCCGTGTTCACCTTCATTTTCTATGGATCTGGACCAGAGCAACCTAGTGCTTCCATTTATGGCTGATTTAGCAGAGAAGATCATCAGAAAAGCTCAAGCTTTGCTGCTTTCCAAATAATGTAGTCAGTTTCACGGATATGAATCTAAATTGCCTTTTTGACTACTTTGCCCTTGGTTGGAGATTTAGTTCAGGACATGCAGAGGTTCTTAGGGCCGCACTACTGAAAAAATGATCGACAACGATTTTGCTCGGCTCTTGTATATAATGACCAGAACTGGATATTCATAGATTAAGAAATGGCATAGAAGTAGCAGCTTTGGTATTGGGGAACACCTCACTCAATTTTACTGGAACAAGCATCCTTTACCTTCTCTTTTGTATATATTGCAGACGCATCTTCTCTGTTCATTCGACTTCAGCCTTATTGTAATGAAGCTTTTAATCTCCTTGTTTCCTTTTACACGTTGATAATTGCTCGACTAATCACTCTATTTCTTAGGAGAAAATTGTTGGCTCCTAATGTTTAGATAGAGGGTGAATCAATCATTTTTCTTTCCTAACATAGCAGTTGTAATAATGTGCTGTATGGGAATGTATCTCATCTTTCCTGCGAATTCCTTCGCAGGCAGACATTAGTAAGTTTTGGATTCTCTTGTACAAAGACAACAAATCTTATGAGTAGTCAACTCCTTTTTTCTTGTGGCAAAAGAACTGTTCATATGATGTTTATTGCTTGGATGTACAAAATCATGTTCAGTAGCTTGCTTCTCTTTCTCAACAGGTTAATTAGGAAACAGATAAGGAGATTGTTTGTATACTTTTTGCTTTATTATGTTTTGATCTGAGAATGCTTCAAGTAGTACCTATTATATTTGAAGTGTCAAATTATCATTCTTCAGCGTCTTAAGCTTCTAAAGAAAAACGAATGTTCTACATATTTTCATCCATGAGAAAAATGAGATTGTTGAGTTTTGTGTCTCGCGTAGTCTTTGTAGTATTTAATTACAAAGATCTAATCAAAAAGCTTTGAACCAATACTTTTTATCTTCTTTTTTTTTTTTTTTTTTTGCAAATGTTAATTGTTAAATAGATTAAGAATCATGTTTTTGACAAAGAAGATGAAACAAGTTTTTGATTACAAAGATCTAATCAAAAAGGTTTGATTGAACCTATACTTTCTATCTTCTTTCTTTTTTTTTGCAAATGTTAATTGTTAAATAGATTGAGAATGATGTTTTTGACAAAGAAGATGAAACATGTATAAAATCTTGTTTGCTCTCTAAATTGTGAAGGTACATTGTTTTTGTGCATAATCTCAAAAAACAAAAAGGATTAACTTGTCAAATTAGTTTACAAGTTTAATGAAAAAATATGTTAAATAATATTTGGCCCATGCAGGTCTCGAACCTGCGACCTTCGCGTTATTAGCACGACGCTCTAACCAACTGAGCTAATAGGCCAATTTATTTTTAATTTAATCACTTTTTATATTAAAAATGTTATATGTATGTGTAAGATGAAGTGAGAGTTACGAACTGAATTTTAAGCAAAAGTGACGATTTCGATTATTTTGTTCACTCTGAAGTTAAAACCTACTACAAAGATTTTAGAAAAAAAACTAATCTAAGATGCATGCTTTGATGAAAAAAATACAACAAAGTTATAAACTTTTTAGTCCATGCAAATTTTATGTTACATAAACAGCAATCCATAGAAAAAGTACTAAGCTTATATACTCGATTTCAATACCTGTAGATCAAATATATTGAATCTAGCCAAATTCATTATGTGAATAGCGAACTAGATTCAATAAGTTCGTGATCTATTTTGTGGCATCTCCCTTCATAGATTACGATTACTATATAAGCGATGCTTTAACCATCAGTTCGAATAGTTCGTTAGGGGCCGCGAAGAACGGGCTATGATCGGTGTCCACCGTGAAATCCTCGGCGGGCGGCCACCGGCGTATCATCGCGTCTTGCTGCTGTGGTTTTAACGTGTGATCATGCACCGTCTTTATGAAAACTGGCTTCACCTGCTTCCATCTCTCCTCTTCTTTTTCTCCTTCTCTGAACCTTGCGTCGCCAAGCACGGTCGGAACCGGGCGGAGTAGCATCGAGGCTAGTGTTGAGTCCTAGGACCAAAATTTTGACAACAACAATTGAGCATGTGTTTATACAAGCATAACGGTATTATATTCGCAGAACTGATTTTGATATTACAAATTATTTTATAGCCAGAAAAAAAAAATTGGGTCTTTTCACAGACATAAATGGAAGATGCTTTTTTTTTTTTTTTTTTTCTAACAGTGAAAAATTGAGGGTTTTTTTTTTGCATTTAACTCCTCACATTGTTTTTCATAAATAGTCTCATAAAATTTATATTTGCAAAATTGACTCTATCCCGCCACGCAAGCACCACATGAACGTGGGATAAATTGAACACGGTGAATGATTTATCATATTCAATTTAAACTTATACAAATTACAGAATTGTATAATACAATAAATACAGTGAATGATTCAGTATATTCAACTTAATTCGGAGTACCAGCCATGCTAATGTGATGCTCGCATGCCACTTGTGTGGCGGGGATAGGGTCAATTTGCAATTATAAATTTTGTAAAGTTATTTATGAAAAAAAGAATTTTTGAGAGGACTAAATATAAAATGAAAGCTCAAAAATTGCTTGTTGTTTTGCCCAAAAAAAAAAAAAAGAGTAGAAAAACAAGAAAGACAAAAAATAATAGAGATGGTGATGTATACCTCTCCTGGGGTAAATTGGTACATTAATTTGCGCTGGAATTCTTTTCGCATTATCGTGCTCGTTGGTGGATGATCAACTCTTGAACTATAATTAAGCACGTAAATGTCGCCTAATTCCCATATATCGGGAATTTCCTGTTCACGAAACAAAATAAAGATCGATAGAGAGATTTAATCAATTCGAATACCATGAAATTTTAATTTGTTATTATCATGAAGGAGATGATCGAATTCACAACTTCACAGAACGAAAGAAATTTAGAATTAGTTTTGATACTACATTTTCCAAACTAATCATTTTATCAAAAATAAGCCCAATAACGCATTTTTACGCTTACATAAATACCCCCGTAGAATGGAGTTATCACATTTATGTACCATTTCATTATATGAGCTTCCTCAAAATTTTCTTCCATGAAATATTTTTCTATTTAATTGAAGAAAGGAACTAACCATTGGGAATAGTTCTCAGATTTTTCATGTTTATTTTCCAGTCCTTTTGCTACGACAATTTTATTCTATTACATCAATTTAATCGCATTGAAGCTTAAATTGTAGATTTCGTTATATCAGTTTGGACTATTGTGATAATGCGAATCATATTATTTAGTCATTTATTACTATAAGATTTATAACAGCGATTTGCGATTTGTAATGAATCTTTTCTGTTCCAAAATATTATTATTGCAACTAATAGTTATAATGCCAACAGTATTTATTATCGAAAAAGAATAAATTTTTAGTACTGCTTTTTACATGTTAGATAAAATAACAAAAAAAAATCAAAAAAATATCATTCAATTTAATTTATAGTAGGTGCATTTAGATTGGCGTAATTGCAACTCAATCATAAACCAAGTTTAGTAATAATAGAAATATATAAGTATTTATCTGTGGATTCTGGCGATACTGATCAATCTGTTCGCACGCTATGTGTTCAATTTGCCGAAAATATTTTTATGAAAAAAAAAAAATCCAAAATTAACACAATCAACACTTAG
Organism: Ananas comosus; assembly: GCF_001540865.1. NCBI lineage: Eukaryota > Viridiplantae > Streptophyta > Magnoliopsida > Poales > Bromeliaceae > Ananas > Ananas comosus. The sequence goes on along the minus strand of NC_033633.1, from coordinate 2,156,866 downwards.
ATATGATGGAACAAGTCGACTTCGCGGTGGTCGTTTACACGACTAATATTTATGGCCTAATTACAGAAAAACTAACTAATATTTCTTTATTTGCGAAAGGGGTATTTGATTTCTCAAAAATATGTTGAAAACTGATTTCTGGTTAAACAAAAAAAAAAATTCATAGAAAACATCAATTTTCACAGTTTTCATTTTCCAAACATAAAAATCCGAAAATCGAAAATACTTCTTTTCCTGAAATCTATTTTCTCCCCCCAGAAAAATTCTACCAAACATGCGGAAAATACTTTTCTAGCCAAAAAATTATTTTCTAAGATATGTTTCGGAGAGCTTGAAAATTGAAAATACACACACACACACTATCAAATTTAAGTAAAAAAACACAAAAACTATCAAATTTAAGTAAAAAAAAATAAAAATTGTCGATTTTCGGCCGCAGTAAAAATCCTAAACTTTCTATACCGAAAGACAGGCAGAAGTAGAAGCAGAAGCGGAGCCAAACACCAGCGTATATGAGTCGAGAGAGAAAGAGAGAAAGATTGACTGTGTATGTATGTATGTTTGTATACTTTTTCGTCGTCCGGCAGGGCCGAGAGGAGCTCGAGCAGCGGGCGGTTGTAGTCATCGAAGGATCGGATGGTGTCGGGGTCGGTGAGGTCTATGCCGGCCCCCGCGAGGTCGATGCACGACACCTTTCAGCCGGAGCTTTCGAGGAGCCACCGCAGCTTGAACCAGCACCAGGCGCCGTGGCTTGGCCCATGCACCAGCACAAAGTGATCACCACACTCGTCCCCCATTATACACAACTACATATATAGAGCTAGGCTGGAATACTATTTATAGCAAAAAATTCTTTTTGTTATCGAGTTTTTAACCGTTGAATAAAAAATTGTAGAGTTAGGATGACATTAGTCTCTTAGGGTTGAGTGGTCCCCATAGGGTTAAGTGGTCTCCACTAAGTTATAATATTCAATCTAATGGTTAGAAATGATAAAAGAAACTAATCCAAAGGCTAAAAATTTGATAGCAAAAAGGGCCTTTTGCTATCAATAGTATTCTATCCCAACTCTCTCTCTCTCTCTCTCTCTCTCTAGGCCGGTATACTATCGGTAAGACGGAGGCATCCGTGCTACCAAGTTGTTTTCAATGATGCGGCTTCCAAATTGATGATCGGCTTCGTTACACTTGATTTACACTATTAAAAGTATTTGGAAACTAAATTTTTTGATTTTTCGATATTATTTGGCTAGTGATAAAAAAAGGTCTCAAAATTGACAATTTTAATAATAGATGTGATGCATTTGTGAATTTAACAGTATAAAATAATACAAATCTGATGAAATTTTTATAGAAAATTCTTTTCATTATTTAGAGTAAGATCAGTACCTCTGATTTTAAATTCAAATTTTTTATCCTCATTTTTTATAAGATTTTTATTTTCAACCGTTCATTTTTAGACTACTCGTTTGATAGGTAAATAATGCCGAAAAATTATAAAATTTAATTTTCAAATACTTTCAATAATGTAGATTAAGTTTAATGACGCCGTTTGTAGATTTGGAAGCCGTATCATTGAAAATAACTTGTTAGCAAGGAGACCTCCGTGCTACTGATAGTATACCAACATAGCTTTATATATATATATATATATACATATATTCTTAATATTGTGAACTCCTAACTCCTAACTCCTACTATGCCGGCCATAGCATCTTGGCAAGAAACATTGCACCGTCTAAGTGTGCATCCCAGGTTCTAACGTTCGAGGCCAGAGTCGTTATATATATATATATATATATAGGCCCTTTTGTTATTCAGTTTTTAGCTGTTAGATTTATTCCTTTTATTATTTTTATTGTTGAATTAATACTATTTCACCAACTATTAGTAAATCTTAAGCCACCGTTTGATTCGGAGTTAAGTAAAAATTTATTATTTTAGGGATAGGGTTAAGCTCAGGGTTAAGGTGGGGTTAAAATAATTTTATGTTTGGTTGAGAATTGGGTTTAGTCCAGATATAGATAAAATAGTGTTTGGTTGGAATAGGTGAAATTAGAAGGATAGTGGGTAAATAGTATTTTATTTGGTTGGAGTAGTGGGGTGGGGTGGGATTAGCTAACCCCACCCCCCAAATTGAGTGTTTGGAAATAACTTCAGGGTTAAGGGGTTATTCCACTCCTTAACCCCGAACCAACTGGGTGCTAAGAGATCCATCGCTAAACTCTAGAGGGTCATATCGTCCTAACCGTACAATCTTTTCATCCAACAGTTAAAATCTGAAATATATATATATATATATATATATATATATATATATATATATATATATATATATATATATAGAGTTGAGCTAGAATACTCTTGAGAGTAAACGAGCCTGTTTACTCTCGAGTTGTTTTCGATGATAGAGCTTCCAAATTGACGATCGCTCCGTTAAATATGATCTAAACCATTTAAACCTATGAAATCAGATTTCACTGCACTTTTCCGATATTGGTTTTATATCCATCTAGTGAACAGAAAAATGAATGGCTGAAAATGAATATTCTTTAAAAAATGATGATATGAGTCTTGTAATCAAGATCAAGAGTATAGATCTTGTTTTAAATAGTTTAAAGAATTTTCTAACAAAAATTCAATTGATTTGGATATCTTTACACCGTTAAACGAGAAAACGTCTCTTATCCACCATTAAAATTATAAATTTTGAAACCCTTTGATCATTAGGCAAATGATGTCGAAAAGATTTGAAATTTGATTTCTAAACACTTCAAGTGGTATAAATCATGTTCAACGGAGCCGATCGTCAATTTGGAAGCTCTATCATCGAAAACAACTCGAGAGTAAACGGGCTCGTTTACTCTCGAGAGTATTCTAGCTCAACTCTATATATATATATATATAAAATTTGATTAGATTCAATGAATTTGATATGCTCATAATAAAAATAAACCTTTTAATATTATTTTTCTTAACTTAGAATCACATGTGATGTATAAATATATACTAATTCAACAATTGCAGAAAATAAATTGCGTGCAAGATAACTGGCGTATATCGCAAGGTGAAAAATGACGCACTAACAAACTATTCTATAAACATTTCATTCTAATCGTGCCTCCGAACTCTTTTTTATTTCATTACAATTCCTGTAATTAATCTAAAATTATAATTCGATTAGTAAGCGATATTATTTAATCGTCTGCTTCTAATTTTCTTTGCATGAGTTTATTAATTAAAATTATGGCTGTACAAAAAAAAAAAAAAAAAAAAACCCATGCATAGTTATAGTAAATCTCTATCTACAACTTAATTTCTCTTGTTTCCTTGAATAAGTGAAATGGAAGTGATGGGCTCGTAACCAAGCGAGCAAATACAAAGCAAGCATTTGAAAAGTTAAAAACATGTCACATGTATGAGTAAATATTACTTTTAAGATAAGTGTACTTTCTCTTGTTTCCTCTAATAAGTCTAATAAGTGAAATGAAAGTGATGGGCTCATAACCAAGCGGCAAATACAAAGCAAGCATTTGAAAATTAAGTTTAAAATATATAACATGTATGACTAAATATTACTTTTAGGGTGCCTTTGATTTAGATTGATTTAGGTTATCCTGACAGAATTACAGATAATTCTGTTAAGATTACTGCGTTTGGTTCATCCAGTATATAATCTGATTAGTAATGTAGCATTACAAATAATATAGGATTACATGCACCCAGGGGTATTTATCTTGGAGTACTGAAGGAGGATAATTTTGCATGTTATATAAAATTATAAGTGTACCCCTCCAACTCCTTAAACCTTTCAATACGTTATTTTAAAAATTTTAATTTAAAATTTTGAATTGTCAACTTTTAAATTTAAATTTTTTATTTTTTATTTTTTAATTTTTAAATTTAAATTTTTAATTTTTAAATTTTTAAAATTTAAAATTAAATTTTAAAATTAAAATTTTTAAATTTTAAATTTAAATATAAAATTTTAAATTTTAAATTTTACTTTTAAATTTAAATTTATATTTAAACTTTAGATTTTAAATTTATAAATTTCATATTTATATTTTAAATTAAAATATTAAATTATATATTTTTGTCCAAATTTAAAATTTTAAAAATTTAAATTATTTAAAATAAAATTTAGTAAAAAAGTATTATTTTTAAACAGTAAAAAAAAATTTGCTAAATATGGCTAATCAATTTTGAAATAGAGTATACTTTATTGTCAAGATTATTGAAGTTTATAAACTGAATCAAATATATATTAATGATATAAACTCTGCAATCTAGTATTATATTACTGTATTAAATCAAACGCACTAATACAGTACCAATAGTAATCTTATTTAGAAATCTAAAATAACTGAATATATCAAAATACTCTATAACAGGGGCGGAGCTGTTGAGGGGCCCCATGGTCCCCGCGTAAATTTTTTAAAATTATATAAAAGTTCTTTATAATAAAAATTGAAATACTATAAATTTTAAAATAAAATTTGTGTCTCGATTTTTTTTTTTTTTAATTTCTTGATCCTTTCCATTCAACTTTTACAGTACTCTTGTTCCTCTTTGAGCATATTGTTGTTATTGTTGCGAGTAATAATTGATCAGTGAATCTGACAATTTTTTTTTTTTTTTTTACTATTTGAGATCAAATTTTTTTTTCTATCAAATCTAAATCTTGACCCCTTCGAATCTTAATTTTTGGCTTCGTTTCTGTTTTATAATATTACATAACTCGATTCAAACGTAGGTTAAGTGAAACGAAAGTGATGAGCTCATAAGTCATAACCAAGCGGCAAGTACAAAGCAAGCATTTGAAAAGTCAAAAGCACGTCACATGTATGAGTAAATATTACTTTTAAGAGGAGTACTTTCATTTGTTTCCTCAATAAGTGAAATGAAAGTGATGGACTGGTAACCAAGCAGCAATAAGTATAAAGCAAGCATTTGAAAAGTTGTCAGTTTCATTTATTTTATTTAGAAATATAAATTAACTAAAATTTAAATTTAAAATCTCGAATACCAATCATCAAACTTTTTGCCACTTGCTCTTGAAACGGTCGGTAAGCATTTGAAAAGTTAAAAACATGTCACAAGTATGAGTAAATGTTACTTGTAAGAGAAGTGCTTGGTTGATTAGATTAATTTAGCATTAAAATTTATGAAAAAGCATGACTTAACTAAATTAGCTCATAAGTTTCATTGAGTTCGATAATTTTTATAATCGGTACGAAAAATTCTTTAATTTAAATAGCCATAACTATATACTCGCTCCATTCTTTGTTTTCAGTGTGCAATACCAATTCAAAAATATTTTTTCAGACCTATGCCTCCAATGACAAACCGTTATGACCGAGTTTGTAATCTAAATTCAATTATTTAGGTATTCAAATTTGTATTCAAATTTGTATTTTTAGGTTATTTTTCGAAAGTATTGTATATTTTAATTTTGATCCGATTTTTTTTTGTTATTTTTGATATGTTTAGATTTAGAGATATATTAGATTTTATTATATTCTATCATAGTGGGATTCGGGTATAACTTCTATTACTTCTGTATATATGTATCGTTCAGTTAATATAATTGAATTTTTTAGAGTAGACCAATAACATTTTTTTTTTTGTCGAAGAATTGTATTCTTCATATATCTCTCTTTTCGTCCTCATGCTTTTTCTCTTTCCATTAGGGATGGAATTGGGCCGGGCTTGGGTTGGGTAATACTATGCCCAAGCCGGCCACCCAAAGAAAATGTTGGCTTCGGGTCGGGTTTTTACCCAATTTTGTTTGAAAATTAAAGCCCGGCCCAAGCCCAAGCAAATGCCCAATATCCATCGAGCTTTGTGAAGGCCCATTTTATACATTTATCATATAATACATAAATACTTTTATTTGTATAATAATATGTACCATATATTTACATAGATATATAAATTTATTAATTATAAATAATAATACTATTTAATATATCCTAATATGGAACTAAATATTTTGTTAATATAAATATATCCTCATATATATATAAGTATATACCATTAATAACAATATAGATATATTATATAATTTATTCTTTTATATATATATTATAGTATATATATATATATAGAATTAGGCTGGAATACTATTAATAGTAAAACGCTATTTTTGCTATCAAGTTTTTAACCATTAGATGAAAAATTGTAGGGTCAGGATGATATTAGTCGGTTAGAGTTGAGTGGTCCCCCGAGGGTTGAGTGGTCCCCACTAGGTTATAGTATTTAATCCAATGGCCAGAAATAATAAAAAGAGTTGATCCAAAGGCTAAAAAACTGGTAGCAACAATGAAATTTTGCTACTAATAGTAGCCCAGTCCAACTCTATATATATATATATATATATATATATATAATTAAATATTTTATTTTAATAATTAATATATCGGGCTTTTGGGTCGGGCTCGGGCTCGGGCCGGGCTTGGACATGCCCAAATAGGCCCAAAATTTTTTTGGGCCTAAATTTTGAAGCCCGGCTCGAACCCGAAATTAAATTTTTAATACCCAAAGCCCAGACCAAACATCGCCCATCAAGCCGGGCCTTGTTTAGGCCCGGGCCCAGTTCCACCCCTACTTTCAATACTGGCGTAAACTTACAATAATCGGTATACTACCATTTAATTAATGTACCCACAAGTGTACACAAATTAGGGTGAAAAGATAGTTTAAATAATTTCATCTGATATAGAACTATTGAGACGTGGCCGACATAAATCCCCTTGTTTTCACCGAAACACTTATTTGCTTGGCCCATAGATCTTATCAACTCCACATTATCAACTCCACATCAAACACCTTCGCATTGTTTCTTCTCCCTTTGCAAGAATCCAAAATAGGGTACTTGTCAATTAGTTAAATGTAATTTTACGAAAATTACATGATAATCCTTGCAACAGGGACCAAATAATGAAGTGTACAAGATAACGTTCGTACAATGCATGTATGGTGCAATTAAAAATGGGCCCTAAGAAGGAAAACGTGTACACGTTAGTTTAGTTGGTACCAGAGAAAGAGCGAAAAGAAACACGATGTGATAGATGTTGTATTAAGTTTTTAGTGACAAATAATTATTTTAGTGGCATTAAAATAAGAGATTCTAATTTTGAATTTTACTAAAACTGAACAGTTGTTTGAGTTTGGTTCACGTAAAAGTTGCACAAATAAATTAAATACTACGAATGTTTATTGAAAAAAACATGTCATTTTCACTACTTCTCCGCATATTTTTCGGTTTCTTTACTTGAACCGAACTAGAATTTTCTCATTTTTTGTTTGAATCGAATCAATCATTGTTTAGAATAGGTTCTTCCGAACCGACTCACACTACAACAGAATTAGGTTATAAGAACATATATTTGGGACACTTTTATGTAAGTGTCCAATTTATACCAAAACTTAAAAAAAAATTTACTAATGGCTAAGTATAAAGCCCAATCCAACTAAAAATAAAATATTACTCTACTCAACCCATCCCACCCAGCCAATTCGGCCCGATTACAAACAGAAAAGAAAAAAAAAAAAAAATTACTATCTCCCTTTCTTCTCTCTCTCAATCCACTGAAATTCTAGACGAAAATCCTTTCCCTCTTGTCCTCCTCCGCCACCGCAGCCAACGAGGTAGAGTTTCGGCGGTTGCTAAATGCTTAAATAAGTGTTGGTAAATTAGTAGCACTTTTTTAGGTTATAGCGACACTCTTTAACTGTTACTATATACCTAGCGACCCCACATGTAGCAACACTTTTTAAAAGTGTCGGTAATTTAGCCAGCAACACTTTTTTTTGACTTGTACCGACATTTAAAAGTATCGCTATAGACCGTTTTTGTTATAGTGTCAAGTCATCTACATATTTTTTTTCTTTTTTTTGCTTGAATCAAACCAGATTTTTCTTTTTGTTTGCTTAAACCGAATCGGATCACACCTTTACATTGGGCCGAACTGTTCCTCTTTCACTTCCTTCAACTGTTACCTTTCTCCATCTGTAAGATAAATCCCATCCTTAGTGTTGCTTCTTCCATCGCTATTTTCTTTTCTTTTATCGCCATTTTCTATTTTTTTCTAATTATTTATTCGCTGTATCGCACGGATTACAACACTAGTTTTTATTACAGGAGTAGTGAAGGATTGAGATTAAGCTTTCGAACTTAAATATTCTACACTATGGACCAGATCCCAAATGAGCAGCCCATTACAGGCCCATAAATAACATTTAACAACACCAATAATGTTGGATTCTACTTGATTTTTGTGATTTAGAACTTGTTAGGCTTCTTGGGCAACCCAATAATTAATAGGCCTTGCTTAGGAGCCCAACTAAAGTTTTCACGTGTGAGATTTAGTATCATATTCGAAACTAAAAGGGTGTTGTTTGTGTATATATATTCCTTTATTCTCAAGCTAGTTGCTTGGGAGAAAATGAGAGTTATACTCTCGTTTAAACACACACGCACGGCACGAGCATGAGCCGGTCCGGGCTAGGCGGGCGGTGGCGTGTGCGGTCCATACACCTATTTTATTTTATTTTTATTTTTATTTTTTCAATTTTATTATAATCCTAATCCTAATCTGTATCCCGTATAATCTTAGGCATATCTCATTTTATACGAAATTAACGCGTTGAAGTAAGATTCTCGCCTTAGTTATATATATTGGAGTAGATTGCGTGAGTTCAACAAGAACCCGAGAATACCTAAAAGCTAAACCCTATCTCGTCTTTTCCTATTTTCTCGTCATTGATATTTTGCGCCGATTTTCACCCAGCTTTCTTTGCTGGGTCTGAAACCTATTGGGTTCGTCTTGGATCACCTTGAAAGCGTGCCGACGGGGTGAAACGTGGTGGTTGTATCGCTGGAAGTAATTGCCGGAAAGCCTCGCACGTAGAGAGGCAATTTTATTTCTAGGGCAGTGCTCAGTGCGCCTCGATCCACAGATTTTTTCTAATCATTTTTCTTTACAGTATTTATTATTTACTTTCTTCCTCGGATCTTTTCTAAAACTGAAATTAAACTTTTGAATTATTTTAAAGAATATTATAATAAAAGATGAAAAAGATTTTTTCAACACTAGTTTTCATTACAGGAGTAGTGAATGATTGAGATTAATGGGCCACATCCCAAATGAGCAGCCCATTACTGGCCCATAAATAGCATTTAACAAGCCCAATAATAGATATTCTCTTACATCAAAATTCCATTTTCCATGAATAATTATTTATTTGTAGCAAATGAAAACATATGAATTAGGGGTGCCCAATATAATTAAACAAATGGCATATGCATGTCACCCACACCCTGTAAAGTACTCGAATCTCCTAAATACAAAATTATTCATATTCGTATTCAAATTTATTCATGATCGACCAAAATACTTTTATTGATTTCAAAAAACACTATCTAGCCTATTAAATTTCACTTTTCTTGATTCTACTTTTAAATTATATTTTTATTTTATTATTTTGATATCGGGAACCAATAAAATGAGCTCGGCCTACGTTTATATTTATTTATTAGAAGGATTTGGATCTAATTCAAAACCTTAAGCTGTGATCGAGTGAGGCAGAGTGATTTTTCATATTACATTAAGAGATCATAATTTGTATTTGTATTTGTATTTGTATTTGTACTTGTACTTGTACTTGTATATGTACTTGTATTTAATGCAGCGGCTAGAATTTTAAACATGCATCACGAAAAAAAAAAAAAAAGATCATGAAGCCAACGGTGTGATTCGCGTGAAGGAAAACCAACGGTGGTGATTCACGTGAAATCGGAACCACCTCGATCTTAGGGCTAATCACGTGATCTAAAAAGCGAAAAGGCGCCACCGCACACTCTCGCCACGCACGTTTCCCTTCTCCAAGTTGAATAAATTCAATTGTTTTTTTTAAGAAAAAAATATATATAAATTATAAAATTGTTGAGTATAAATCATTAAATATATATATATATATATATATATTTTAAGTTGCTTAAATTATTGAAAAATAACGACTATTTTACATAATTTAACATGGCAACATTATCAAAGATTCTACGAATAAATTTCGTCAAACTTCTATTATTATCTAATTTTTTCTATTTAATTAATTTAAGTTTGCGTTTTGGGTCTATCAAAACGTTTCGAACCCAAATATGCGAAGAGATGTTGAATATATATAATTATTAAAAAATATTATTTTTTAATAATTTATTTTTTTTCTAGTTAATTAATATTCATCGTTTTGAGTCTATCAAAATATTTTGAACTTAAATATGAGAAAAAGTATTGAATATAAATATTAAAAAACATAATTTTTTTTATCTTAAACTATTAAAGAATATTATTTATTTTATATAATTTAATATAATACAAAAGTAGAAGATTCTGAGATTGAGTTCCGTCAGGCTCCCATTATTATTTAATTTTTTGTTTATATAATTCAAGTTTATTTTTTGGACCTATCAAAATTTTTTTTTAAGGCCAGACAATTTCTAATAGCTTAAACTATTAGAGAATAATAGTTATTTTAAATTTTTTTAATAAAACTTATTGCAAACATGCATGAATATACTTGACTGTTTCTCAATAAGATCTAAAAAATTATACGCGTCATATTATTTTTTTATTGAAATAAATAAAATATTTCAGTATCGCACTTTTCTATCGCACGTAGCGTATGCTTTTTTGCAATCACGAGCGAAGACTAAATTCCAAATTAGCATGAATTAAATGACCAAATTTCTCCTTTTGCTTCCCCCTTTACACATATTTCTTCTTCTTCTTCTTCTTCTTCTTCTAATCTTCTCATTAATCATCATCAGCTGCACCTTCCAAATTGCTGCTGCCGGCTGCACTTAGGTTTAGGTAAAGGGTGGCTGTACAGCACAGCTGTCCTCCATTGAAGGCCAGACATGACAGTGTCAGTTGTAAACTCTCATGCAATTCTGAGGTGTCACACTTTGCACTCACACTGGCCACCTTATAGTACACAAAATATTTAAAAATAATTTATTGTTCCACTTGTTACTTTTTCATATACAATCTATGCACCAATTTTATTTCTATTTAAAATATTTTAAATTATATTAATTATGATATTTTAGGAGGACAGAAGAAATTTTGTTTGTTCGGCGCGTCTGCCACATGCGCCCAAGCCGCTGAAAACTCTAAGTTCAATTTTTATTATATATTTTTATTTTTGAAAGGAAATGTTCAAAAGTCGCTATCTAATATGTTGAATTTTTATAGAGATGTAATATATATAGTTGTCACGCAACGGTTTTATTATTTAGATTTTGCAAAAAAAAAAAAAAGTTTACATATATACTAGTGAGTCAAATTTTAATTTGTCTCTTTTCACTAATCATTATAACTATCATTTTACCTGCATATTAATTAAGTGTTGTAAAATGTGTAAAAAATCATAACATTACTATGAACTTCCTAAGAAAAGCCACTTGAGGCTCGGTAAGATGTCAAAATAAGTTTCTTGTATTTGGGATCTATACACTAATAAGTGCCTGTAATTGATTCGCGGTTTGTATTTGTATAGTACAATAATTTTTTTTTATTGAAAATATTCAAATAATAATTATTCAACTTAAGTTGGGTAGTTGTAAAATGAGTAAGTGAAGTAGTAAAATTATTGTAAATTCTTATATGACAGAAATACTAAATTATAATGGGAGGCCTAAATTGTTAAATTTGGGCTCTAAATTCGGCTGAAAAAGCTTTGTGATTCGACACGTAGTTCTCCAAAAGTATTTTCTGAATTTGAATTGCACGCTGAAAAAGGATATTCGAGCGAAAAATTATATTCGTTTAAAAATGTTTGCCTATTATTCTCTCATTATTATTGTGTATAATTTGGTAGCTTTTTTAAATACGATAAACTATTGAGTTGGAAAAATAAGACGTTCTACTCGTAACTATTTGTTTATGACAATTTAATAAACTATAAAATTAGCTTCGTGCAGGTCTCTACAAACATAGTGAATGATAAATATATTCCTACAAAGTTCAACTTTTGTTTTTTTTTTTGAGAGAGAAAAATAGCATGCTACCCGCTTCGTTTATTTTATTTAAAAATAAACTTAGCTGGAAATGTGAATCAACTAGGATTCGAACTTAGGTCTCGGGTATCAACCACCAAGCCCTTTGCCACTTGCTCTAGGAACGGTCGATAACTTTCATATGTTATTTCTAGAAAAGTTCTAATGTTTTCAAATATATTCCTCTGATTTGTTATCGTTACAGAACCGTTAGAAAACATTAGAATTTTCATAAGAACAACATATAAAAAATAAATTTTATAAAAATATATTTATCATTTACTATATTTGTAGAGATCTGTATGAAATAAATCCTAAACTATAATACAGCTCGAGAAACTTTCTTAAATTACAATATAGGAGTTTTTAAGTTATATTCAAAAAATATTTAACTTTTTGCTAAAGCAAAAGCTCAATTTACTGTACAGGAAAAAAAAAAAAAAAGAGAGAGAATAGTAAAAAAGTACAACAAATAATTAACACACGGAAGTACTTCTTTGACCTATTGGATGTAATTCTCACTGTCGCTGAATTTATAGTCTCTAGACACTTTTATGACTTAGGATTGTACCATAGCATCCTAAATTTGCACGAAAACAAATGATTCAACCCCAACTTTTGCATTAAAAACGCCACGTAGTAGTAAAACTTTTGGGGGGAAAAAAGTGCTGAGAGACCCTCGACTTTGGGGAATTTTGAATGAGATCCCTTAATTTTTTTTTTTTATGTAGTTTGAATTATTGTTCTACAATTTGAATTGGGGATTCCTAAATATTAATAGCTTCATTTAGTAGTATTATTTTAAAATTTAATATTTTGTTTACTTATTTAATAAACGGTAAACTTCAATTTGCCTTTTTATGTTTAAGCTCATTTTCACTTTGCCATTATGTGGTTCAAAAGTTACACTTAACTATTTTGTGGTTCAGCTTTTTTTTAACTTCGTCACCTTAAAATTTAAAAAGTTATATGAATTATTCTGTGATTATAAAACGTTTTACTTTGATATCCTATTTGATAATTTATTTTTTGAAAAAAATATAAAAATTACATAACAGTTAAGTGCAAATTTTTGATCCAAAGTAAAAATGAGTTAAACCAAAGATAGCAAATTAAAATTTAACCGTCAATAAAAGGTAATAATAATAATAATAATAAATAAATAAACTTAAAGCTCAGTTTATTTTTGCCTGAAAATTCATTGACCTCCTCAACCTTATTTCATTTGTTTGATATTTTTTTTTTCAACTTATAGCTTCTTAAAGTTAAGTAGTTTTAGTTAAGGGGCAAAATAAGTTAAATTTTTCATAATTTACCGATTATTTTATCAAAGTTATTAAATTTAATAGCTTTGTATATATGAAATTAAAATAATTAATAACAAATAACTAATAGAGTAGTTAAATGTAAAACTTTTAACTTAACTAATCATAATTGCTTAAATAAGATTAAACTATATATATATAGGTCGCCAATATATTAATTCAAAAAAAAAAAAGTTGAAGTGTCTCTTTCAAAATATGCTGTACTTAGATAAATTTTGTTTATTCTCATATGGCCAAATTACTTAGCGCGTTTTCGCTACGTCATGGTGTTATTCAAAAGTTATATTTAACTATCTTATAATATTATATTTACTTTTTCCACAAGGACATAATATTTAACAGAGTTAAATAAGATAATAAAAGATAGTGATATGTCATTTTTAAAAATTATAATTTTGCTACCTTATTTAACTCTATTTATCTATAAGTGCTTAAGGTGAAACCAAAAAAAAAAAAGAAGACAATAGAGTAGTATAACTTTTTAGAAAGTTACACTTAAGAATTATGTGATTTTATTTTTATTTCACAACAAGAATTTATTATTAAACAGGATATTATATGATCTTGTGAAATAAAAATAATTAAATATAATTTTTTAAACTACGAGGTGGTAAAGTGAAGTTGCGTTATAGCGCAGCTGCTGCGCAGGGTACAAATTGAAGTTAATCAAGAATAAAACTGCGAGACTAGTTTTGCTTTATTTAAAAATAAACTTAGCTAGAAATATGAATCAATCAGGATTCGAACTTGAGATCTCAGATACCAACCACCGAGTCCTTTGCCTCTTGTGCTAGGAACGGTCAGTCAGTGAATGCGAGACTATTTAAGCACAAACCAGAGGGGGTAAATTGAAGTTTACAAATTTTATTTTTTTGGGGGCATTTTGCTACAAATCATCCTCTTCAATTGTGACTTGGAAATTGAAGTAGTTTTTACTTTTTATTGAGACTTTGGGAAGTGGACATCAACGCTTCTGCTTTTCCACGAAGTCGCCTCCTCTCTCCTCCTCCACAAACATAAAAACAAGAGAGAGAGAGAGAGAGAGAGAGAGAGAGAGAGGTAACTCCATTTCCCCAAAATCTCTTGTTTTCTCTCCATTGACCCCTTTTGTAGATTTGGTTAAAAAGCTCCCTTTTTGAGCATCAAAATGGTTCCTTTTTGAGTTCGTGCTCACCTCTCAGATTCTACTCTTTGTTGGGTATTTGATTGGTTTCTCTTAGCTGTGCAATAATAAAGATACTATTTTTCCATTTTTATTTTTTATTGCACACCAACCAATTATTCCTTTGTTGTTTTGCTTCCGTATACCCTTTGTTTGCATAATAATTTATGGGTTTCCTCTTTGGAGCGGTTTCCTTGTGTTCTCTGAGCTTTTTGGGTTGGGAACTACGAGGGGAGCCCAAAAAGGTGGGATTTTGAAAGCTCCCAGATGCTGTTATTGTCCAAAGGTGAGATTTTTTTTCCAAAATGGTGAATTTAGAGGGGTTTTTCCCTTTTTTTTTTTTTGTTGTTGTTATGGATTGCTTAATTTTGTTATCAGCGTGAATATGAATCAATGTGGTGTTGATGAATTGTCAGAGTTGTTGGTTTTGAAGCATTCAATGTTTTGAATCGTTCAAAATCAAACCTTTTTGTTTTACTCCATTTTTCTTGTTGGGTATGTTGTAGTTGCTTGCATCTCTCTCTTTCTTTTTTCTTTCTTTTTTTCTCAATTAATCCCACATTTTAGTTGCTATTGGAGCTTTTGGGTTAAATTTTAGATTTTGGGTTACTGATTAACCAATTTTGGGCATTGTGAAAGTAAATTCCAAAATGTTTTCCTTTGGTTTAATGTTAATTAGATTGTATTAAACTCCCCTTTAACTTACTTTCTTAAGATTCTGCATGTGATCTTGGAGATAAATGCAAAAGTTGCCATTTTGAGGTACTTGTGGACTTGTTTTATTGCTGATCTACAAATAGGATAAGAGTATGAGATAGAATTAATAGCTACATACCTTAACCACCTTCTTTCTAGATCCAAATGGCTCCTGTTTTACTTACTGCACAGAATTGGTAGCCGAATGTTCTTCGATTTGCATTTAAGGGTGCGTTTGGTTCGCATTATGAAAGATTACTAGGAATAAAAGATATCCGAGAATCTTATTCCTATTCATCCTATTACTAAGAATGTGGAATTCCTGTGTTTGGTTCGCACGGTAATATTAATTAGCCATGTTATTTAATATTGCAAAAAATATACAATTAATTAATTTATTTATTTAATTAATTTTAGATAATGTTACCAAAAGTTTCAACATCTTTTTAGAAAAAAGGGAGAGAGAGTATAAGTTAGAGAGAGAGAGCATAATTAAAAAAATAGAAAGAAAAATATAGTCGAAATTAGAGGGAGTGAGAGAGTTGAAATTTTAGAAAAAGAGAGAGAGAAAGCTTAGTTTAGAGAGAGAAAAAAAAGTTGAATTTTAGAGAGGAAAATAAGTTTAGAGAGAGAAAGAAGGTTAGAGTGTAAAGAAAAATAATATTAATTAGCCGGCGGGTAGGAAGAAAGAAAGAGATTAGACATATTATGATTATCTCAATCCATTAATATGAGGATACCCACCCTCCCTCAAGGGAATGAGATTAGTACTTTGGGGTGAATCTTATTCCCAAGTGAATCCAATATTACCAACTAGATTACTTAGTGCGTTTAGCCAAACACCATCATATTTTTTTATTCCCATTGGATTACTAGGAATCTTTAAAAGATAGCGAGAACCAAACGCACCCTAATAGTGTTCTAAGATCCCCCGTTTCAATTTACCTTATAAACAAGTTGCCACAGAATTGCTATTATTACTTGGTTGGTGTCAATCCGTGAAATGTTATCCTTGTCGCAGTGTTTCTATCACTATTTCGGAAAATGATTATATATCAACATTCTCGGGCTTTTTACTTCTGAATATGAAATTAACTCTATATAAGTTTATGGTTAGTCGGTAAACTATAACTAGATGAGGCATCTTAGCGATTTAAAGCGTAAGAAGTGCGTAATTTGTAATTCTCATCATGTAGGAAGCAAGAATTGGATTCAAAATTTTTGTAAAAGGTGAAGAAAGGGGTTAAAGATTGGTCGCTGCCGTTGTCGTCGGAAGGTAATATCGACTCCATTTTGCTTCTGCTTAGATATTCGATTTGCGTAGTTGAGGTACCGAAACAACAATGGCGAGCCTGTCGACTAAAATACGGTTCGTGAGATGCCCGAAATGCCTCCAGATTCTTGTCGAATATCCTAACATTCCTGTGTATAAATGTGGCGGATGTGATGCGGTTCTTCGGGGTATAATAATACTTACTCAGTTTATCTCTTTTCTTTTGTTGTTAAAAGATCATTCTCATGATTACTCTCTACTTCGCAGCAAAGAATCAAAATGTCGGAGGGGAAAATTCCAATTCGGCATCAGCCGAAACCGATCATCCCTTGAAGCACTCAAGAAATATTTCCGCAGAAGCCGTATCAGTCTCGTCGGCAGAACGAATGGAACCTTTTACCTCAAATCAACAATTCTCGAAGGTCGAACGTGAGGAAGAGAAAATCGCACTAGAAAACAGCTCTCCTAATTTGAAGAACGACTATGATCTTCATGACGAGGGAGAAACTTCGAAACATGGTGGAGTTGTAGAAAGAGGTTCCGGCCCCAACGAACTTGGTTTCAATAGTAGTCGAGACGCTCGAGATGATTCTCATCGCTCTTTGGTTGAAGAAATGGGAAGTGTTAAATTGACCGATGAATTAGAAGAATCAACTCACTACGTCAATCGTAGCATAGCCGCAAATGATGATATTGTTGATAAAGTAGGTGGCGAATCCTCGAAACTGGGTGGGAATGTAATTGAAGAGAGAGGCTCTGGCGAGCAAGGTGAGCACTCTCGACCAAGTTCGCGATGCTCTTTGATTAAAGAAGAGGAGGGGTCTATAAGACACCGTGGGAAACGTCACAGCGACATGAAATCGGCCGATGAATTTGACGAGGATGTTGGTGATAGAGCTTGTAGTGATGGCCTTGATGAGAGCATACGATCTGCTGCAACTCGAAGCTCAAATGCTTACGATGGAAGTCTCTCTTCTTCTGAAGACGGATCCAGTAATCACACCCATAGTAAACACCACTTGAAATCGAGACGTACTTTTCGACAAAAGGCGTCGTCGGTTGCTAGTGATAAAATAGAAGATGAAAGGGCTGCTTCGAAATACGAAAAGATGAGTGGCGATGCCGAAGCGGACCGCCGATCAGATAAGGACTTTCGAGATGATTCTCTTAAATCCTCTCGGCGACCGCCAAGCAATCACAAATCGACCAGCGATCGTAGTGTTGGTTCTGACGAGGATATCGTTAATAGAATGCATGACAATCGCGATGATGAGAGCGTGAAATCTGCTGCTAGTAGAAGCTCGAGCACTTACAATGAAAGCATCTTTTCTTCTGAAGATGGGAGCAGCAGTCGTAATACCCGCGAGGGTTATCTCTCCAAGTCGAGGCGAACTTTTAGACAAAGGGCGTTTGTCGCTAATAATAGTAATAACGAAAAGGAAGGAGATGCTTTGAAATATGAAAAGAGGAACCTCTCCGTGCAATCCTCTCATGAGGACTATTATTCCGCTAGTGTGCAGAGCTTTGATACGAGAAGAGGAGCCTCGCTCGACTCCGAAGATTTTCACCCCATGCAGAAGAACTTGATGGGCTCGGAGAGGGGCCCGACTTTCCAATGGGATTTGCCGCAAAATGCATCATCCAAGTTCAAGAACATTGAAACCGAACGATTGGCGCGGCTGAGGAAGATGGATGTATTGAGAGATCAACTTAGCAAGAAAGCCATTCAAAGAGAAGACCATCAAAAATATCACCACAGAGACGGCATGAATTATTCCGGTTCGAATCATCAGCAGCGTCAATGTTTTAGTCCGAACTCAGTTTCTTGCACCCACGGAACTTATTACGAGCAAAACATACGTACCAGCAACCTGCAAATTCCGTACAATCAAATCCCATTTACGCCCCAGTTTTCGTGTTCGTGTTGTCATTTCGAAGATAATCGAACTAGTGTGCGCGATTCCTCGTCCAAATCCTCAATATCCATTACTAGTCCGAGCGTTTTTGATTCCGAGTCTCAGAAATCGAGTAGCAAGGAGAAAAGACCGGCCGTAAAGAACCACTGTCGGCCTATCGAGGGTGGCGCTCCTTTCGTAGTCTGCTATATTTGTTTTAATCTGCTTCACATGCCGACCGATTTTCTTATATCGAGAAAGAGATTGAATAAGCTGCGCTGCGGTTCCTGCTCCGAAGTGCTTAAGCTGCCGTTCCCTGCTAGAGCTTTTATTGGTACCCAGACTCCTGTCGAAGAAGCGGCTCATCCACAAAGCAAGTTTGATGAGACTATAGAAGCTGAAGCTGAAGCTGGTGCTTCTAATTCCGGGGATCATCCTCGAGGGAAGAATCCAGTTAGCATTTCCAAAGAATATCAAATTTCCTTTGCAAGAAGCTATGCTGAAGAGCGAGTGGGCGAAAATGAATCGGGTTCGCCTCTCCATCGGCTCATGGGGTACACTTCGGCGAGCGAGCTGCTGTACCAGAGCAGGAATTTTGATGACGGCTACGAGAGCTTCGAATCGATGATACCTAATTCGTACAGAGTTTCACGAAGAGCCATGTTAGAGAATTGGACCGAGGCGCAGGGAAATGAATATTCTACATGAGCACTAGAGAAGAGCTCCTTCTATTTTGCTTATGATTCACTCAGTAAAGGGTGAGAAACATCTTTCTTTTTCTTTTTCTTTTTCTTTTTTTCTCTTCATTAATGTGATAAGAATTTTCCATGTTTTGATAACCTATTTTGTGTTGTGAATATATTATAGGGCATATATTGTTTATGCTGTTGTATACAAGTGTGTTGTGCTGCAGATATAATAAATGATTCTCTCCTATTTTTTTTGTCAATTGTTCAAAAAAAAGATATGTAAATGGTCAACCTTGAACAGCTAAAACATTTGACAGGGAAAAAAAAGTGTGGGCTACAATTTTTTTTTTTTTTTTATTTCACTCTTCATTCTTGTATATTTGGTTTTTGTTTTTCCTACAAATTTCTTTGTTCTCATCTTGAATGTTGCTATTGTTGACTACAAAATGTTAAAAACACTGGTAGTTTAAGACTTTTGGAGAACAATAATTGTTTCATATAATTAAACATGGTATTAGAGCAATAAGTTCTGAATTCGAGTCTTGTCAAGCTCCTACATAATTAATCTTTTGGAGAATAACGGTTATATCATATAATTAAATAGCTGTTGTAATTGGATATGATATATTTGAGACTCAAATGAGTAGTACAATCAATGCCAATTTGCTTCAAAGTGGACATAACATTCCATTTAATTGAATCCAGTAGAATAATTACTTTCCCAGCTGTTTTTTTTTTTTTGTAAAGTAGCCAAAATCTCCATTAAGCACCATATTTGA
Organism: Ananas comosus; assembly: GCF_001540865.1. Lineage (NCBI taxonomy): Eukaryota > Viridiplantae > Streptophyta > Magnoliopsida > Poales > Bromeliaceae > Ananas > Ananas comosus. The sequence continues at coordinate 2,136,986 of NC_033633.1, read as the reverse complement.
GGAATCTCTCCCACATGGTAAAAATGGACAAGGTTTTAAGTTAACATTTTGAGTTATTTTTTGAGCCACTCTTAGTTGTTTTAATAGTTTTTGTCTCAACTTCACATGGAGCAATATTTTATTTCTCCAATTTATTGTTGTGTATGGTGAACTGCATCAAAGAGTACAAAGCAACAAAGCAAAGCTTATTTATATTTTCTGTTTAATTATTAAGAAGGCCATGTGGGTCTAATAGTTGCCTAAAAAAGTAAGAGAATTTACAGCAAAGAAAATGATGGATCTTCTTGTCATTTACATTAATGAAACTTGCTCTGGAGAAGCATATCAGTTGGTTGTAAGATTCCTGTCCTTTTCAGAATCTGAATACCCCAGAGATATGTTTGTAAATTAGACCACATAGCAATAATAATAGTACTATTTTTATTCTGCTACTGAACAATGGGAACATGAGAAGCCCATATGTATGAACACTAGATGAAGGATAAAAAACTCCCTTCATTAGTCTGAGATTAAGGCATTGGTTTTAGCAATTTTGAGATAATTTACTTTAGCATCTGAAACCTGAATAATTTGGAGGTATAGAGGGTATATATATATTTTATGTCAGGTAAAAATGTAAAGGGATCTTCTCAGCTATTTTTCTTCTGATTGACACCTTCCTTTTTTAACTTCAGAACCTTTTGATTTAAGTTATTTCTATTTATCAAATCAGTGATTTTATTGAATCCAACATGAAACTATTCATGACTGATAACTAATGGAGCTGTTAATTTTAAGAAATTCCTAATTTAATTTAAAAACTATTCAAAATAAAATAATTAAAAGTTGAATAAGGGGTCAACATTTCCCTCTTGTGCCAGCCTAGATTTAGTGCCTTGTGCAGAGCACTACCTTAAGCTGGATATTCCATGAAGTGTTCAACTACTGCAGATTACATATTGCCCTCAAACTAACTCCTGGAGACCTTAAATATGAACTTTTGAAATGGCTTCTCAGATTTGAGAAGCAGCAGCAGCTAAATATCTCACAAATAAAATTATAGAGCGATTGCTAAAATTATAGAGCGATTGCTTTAGCAGAAAGCTAAAATGAGCTTTAAAACTCTTTAAAAAAAAAAACTCTTAACTCAAATCTCCTGCTTTAGACTGAAAGAAGCTGTTGGGAATGTTTAATGAAGAATTTTTATGTTCTCCTTTTTTTTTTTTTTTTCTTTTTTCACTCCTTTTAATTTTCTTTTTTCAGGTTTCTTTGCTGTCGGTTCCCCTCGAGATCTCGATGCCTCACTCATGCAACCTAGTTTATTTGCTTAATGAATGAAGCAGATATTCAAAAAGTTTTTAAGTGCTTCGAATAGTTCTAGGCAAAAGTTTCAACTGAGACAAACAAATCCTATGGCCACCAAAAATGCGGCCAAGAGCAAAATAGCGAGCGCATAATTAACCGAGAATACTATGCACAGGACCAAAGACCAATTAGAAGCATAAAATCCTTGACAATATATCTGATTACATGATTATACTGCAAATACTTTTTCATTTGATATCAGAAAAATTAGATATTGCAGTAACATGAAAGTGTCTCATGAATCCTGGGTGCTTGATAAACTCATCAACTTATATACAGATATGAGAATACTTGTAGCTTTGAGAGTAAATAACATTGATGTATGGACGGGATTTCGAAACTTCAAGGGATCTGATTCATGTTCCTCATCCTCCTATTGGAGACGATGGTAATCCTCTGATCCTGAAGCATGTTCATGGTCGGAGCAAGCAATCGTGTGTACCGGTCAAAATACAAAAGTTGCTTCATTAAAAGCGCAAACTCTCGAGGAAATTTCAGCCCGTATGATTCGCTAACCCTAACCTGCAAGGGGATTAAACCAAAATGTTCGTTATTTAAGTTTAATTCAAAACTGATATATATATATATATAATCAAAAATAGACCAAGGAAGACGTAAGTGCCACAGAAAAAAAGTGAAAAAAAAAAAAAGCTCACCAGATCGAGAAATAGAGCATTCATTTGCCTCTCATCCATAACTACGTTAGCAGATACCGCTGTGGCATTCGGCCCTCTTGATGTCGCAACAAAAATTTCTGTATCCAACTCCTACAAGAAATGATGAATGTCACCTATAAGGACCAAAGCCGCATGAAAAACTGCAACTACCACCTCAATAAGCATTTTTTTTAGGGATAAGAAGATAGCTATCTTATAGACAAACTAAACAGGAAACAAAAATACAAAATGAGTAAAAAACAAATATACTGAAAAATATAGTGCAGCTGCTCGGATACAGATAGTCTCTATGCTTCAAATGATCAATCACTGTGGGACAGCTATACCTGTATAGATGAAAATATTTTTTCTAAATCTCTTGCAAAAGCCTTAACATCAACATTCTTTCCAGTCGCACCCATATCTACTAAGGCAGAAGCCATGGATTCGTAATTCTCAGTTGCAAAAGATTCCAAAAAGATCTCCATAGCAGCCCATGTCTTCGGAGAGATTCGTCCGACAATTCCTGCAAAATTACTGCCTGAGTACCTTGCGTTTCAATTTCAAGTAATTTGTGGCACTTTATCATGAGTACAGCCAATTATGGTAGATTTTGGCTTGTTAGTAATGTTTACTTGCAAAGAAGAAAACATGGCAAGGGGAAAGAGAAAAAAAGAAATGCATGGACCACAAAAATACTTTATTCATCATCATCTACATGTTTAAGATCTACACTTCAACTTCAATCAAAAAATTTGTAGTGGAAACTAAACATGCAAATACATATATCAATAATATTGATGAATAGTAGTAAGCAAGCTTTTTGGAAAAAGTCTTAGAAATCAGAGTGTTATGCTCTGAATTTGCATACAAACACCTTGAAATGCAGTAACTTAAAAATTATCCTTTTATAAAGTTGGCTAGTATCCGCTTAAAGGAAGACACTGGTTGCATATTAGAAAAAGGCGTATATGGAAATTCAGGTTTAAGGATATAAATTTAAGAAAGATCGTTTTTCACTGGTATAAATATCGAATGCGGACACATAATGCAGAGTTGGGTATAACTCTAACATTCTGGAGTTGGATTGGCCTAAAACATACCGAAATCAAGGAATCCAATACGGCCATCACGTAGTAACCACAAGTTCCCTGCATGTACATCAGCATGGAATGTCTCACATGCAATCAAGCTTCCAAACCTGCACAATTGTCGTATCATCAGCACCACAACTAGGACTGAGCTTAGATAGAAAACAATAACAGCAGCATCAACTACAGAATTGAAGAAAGGTCACATGACAAACTTCAGTATTGAGAGGAAATTCAGTGCTGATAGACTATATCCTTTACCAGACATTGAGAGCAGTTACAAGAGACAACTCGGGATCGGGAACAAGAGCTCTTATGGAATCAAGATCAGTAAGGGGAACTCCATAGAGCCTTTCCATTGTCAACACACGCCGCGTGCTACAATGTCTATATACTGTTGGAGCCTTGGCCTGATTTCCAAGTCCCATGTTTTCTAAATATCTTCTGAAGGACTCGATATTGACAGCCTCTTTTCGGAAGTCGACCTCTTCCAGCATTGATTCTTTTATATCTCCTATAATAGCCACCTACGACAGTAGTTTTAACTGTAAAGAAATATAGCATTTGAAAACAAAGAACAATTTTCCTATTTCAGCATGAGTTTTGTTCTATTTAAGGAAATTTCAGAAAGCACAGAACAAAATGCGAGGTTTAATTAAATCTCTTAGATAAAACAAGTTAAATCCATAAAGTAAGGTAAATTTAGGGCTAAATTTTAAAGGAAGAAAAGCAAATGGTATTCATGCTAAGAAAGGGACAGATGTAATTCCTATTTAACATCTTTGTTATGATGCTATGAGGGAGAAATAGCAGTGAAGAGACAAAAAAATATCAACTAATTCAATAAAACAAGGATTATATATGAAAGGGGCAAATCAAAAGGTGATTGGTGTGCAATGCAATTAGCATTGAGATGCGTGTGCAATACAGTATGGATTAAGAAATACTAGCTCCAGAAGTTATCGATATGTTGTCAAATTCATACTTTTTTTTTTTTTTTTTTTTGAGTAAACAGGGATAAACCCTATTTGGGTAACAACAAAGCGAACGAAACAAAAACAATCGCCGCTAGGGCGGAACCAAAACCCCTACAAATTGACCTGAGGTTAACAGATCTGCACCTAAAAATGCGAAGAAAAGAAACAGGAAAACACACTTGAAACAGGGAACACACATGAAAAGGAAAATAGAAAAGGAAAGCAAAGGAGAAAGACACAGAGAGTGGAAGTTGTCATCAGCTCCTGAGCACCGAAGTCCAGAGCTTCACCGTGCTGAAATCCCAAATATTTTGAACCAATCAACCAGATTAGAAACAAGGGAGGAAAAGAAAGGAGCCGGTAGAGATCAATGTGGTGGAATGTAGGGTGAAGTGGGGGCCGGGGTTGGCGACGATTAGGGTGGTGGAACAAAGGACGAACATGTGCAGATGGGACTGGAGATAATGGTGGTGATGGAACAAAGGAAAGAGCAGGGGTCTTAGTGTTCGATGACTCGAGGTAGTCTAGCAGAGTATCTACATACAAATATGCAAAATAATAGTTCTCAATGGGAGTTTTCATTTTTTCTTTTTTTTTCATTTTAAAGAGGCTCCTGAACAGACAATGCAGACAACGCCACTTTTTTGGCCTTTCACCTATTTCATCGATAGCTTGTAAGTATGGAAACGACTTACCATAGATGTCCTACGAAGTTCTGGGTTTATGAACTCCAGTATGCGAGCAATGATATAAACAAAGTTCAGATCTGCAACCAGTATATCTTCTATACCAGGTTTCAATACTTTTATAACCACATCTTCCCCAGAATTTTTCAGCCTTGCAGCATGAACCTGGAACGAAGTTACAGAAATCTTCAAAAGTGCAACCTCATATGAAACACAGTAAAAACAAAAAGGGTCTTTCACATACATAAACCCTAACAATTCATCTACTTACAAATACATTCATCTAACATCTGAATTTCCATATATATCCCCCAAAACTACAAAATACACTTATCTTAAGTTGGGTGTCACCCAATTTATGAGGGAAATTGGTTTTATATTAAGAGAAACTATAAATAAGGTATTTTCGTAAATATAAGGATAGCATTTCTTGAAGGGTAAATATATCAAATCAAGATTGAAGGGACAAATCCATTAATAGCTATATTTGCAGGATTAAACAATAAATATTTTAATTAGGGAGGTCAGCATACAAACCTGAGCAATTGAGGCTGAGGCAATGGGAACTGGATCAATATACTCATAGACACTATCTAATGGCCTCTGCAATTCTTCACGCAAGATAGCCTCAATCTGATTGAAAGGGACAGCCGGAGCACGATCAAAGCACTTCTGAAATTCCTCTACATATTCTGCAGGAAACAATGTAGGTGCAGATGCTATGAACTGCACCTCTGAGTAATCAGTTGAAATTCTGATTGACGAATTATGAGAAATTATAACCACCAAGATTTGTCAGTAAACTGGGTGCCACCTTTTCAGCACATAAATACGATCACAAGAAAACATAGCTATAAATTTGAGAAAACATCAGAGGAGCAATATATTCTCTTTCCAGCAGCGGAAGATTAGTAAGCTTATCGATTTAAGAGAATACGAAATATACCAGAAAAGATAATACATTGCTAAAGTCTTCGAGCTACAAAAGGGGAATTCAAAGTTAACATATAACATGCATCTCTTTACCTGGCCTAACTTGATGTAAGTTGCTCCCATGCGTTCAAATAATTTCCGCACATAAATTGGAGACAGCAATCCAAGCTGCATGTCGGTTGGTACCCTCGAAGAAGTGCTTGTGCTTGTTGTCTGCATGAAATTGAAGATAAAAGCTTTTACTACTACTGAAGTTCCTCTCTATAATTTGAACACCACAAGCAGCATCTAGAGATAAGTTTATAATACGTATCATGGTTCATGAAGGGTTAAATGACTCCTCTGTACTAAGAACTATATATCCTGTTTGCCTAAGTATATTAGTTATACAGAAAATTGTCTGGCTTGCATAGCTTATTTGCTTTATTTGAGAGGTTTTTAGTCCAACTCATCATTGGGCCAAGTCCGGACAAACTGTACAGCCTTTTCAGAGAAAGGACCTTAACATAAAAGAAAAGATCTAGACATATTCGTTGCACCTCCCTCAAAATACTTTCTTGGAGAGACAATAAGGTACAAAAAAATTTAAATGAAAAAAAATTATTCTTTAGGATTAGTGAAAAGTGCACGCACTTCTCAGCTCAATAATCAATTATAATCGTTTATATTGGGTATTGACATTTGCACAGAGCATCTAGATGATTCAGTTCACCAAATCAGATAAGCATTGCCAGAAAAGCACTTAACTAATGCAAAGAAAGCAAAATTTTTACATTGATAATGTTTCATCTATTGCTGGAAACTTTATTTTGTAGAGGGTAATGTATATCTCTGTACCTTTGACACATCATTTAGCCACTCTGAACCAACCCCAATAACAGCTTGGATGCCTTGGGCCATCCTCAGTGCACCCCGAGGTCCTGTACTGAGTGATGTTTGGAGAATGTCTTCCACTAGCTTTGGCAACTCATTTATCCTGTCTGGATCAAAATAAAGCATTATACGCAACTGTGCATGAAAATTAGGATGTGCGGTATAGTTATACTAAATCAACAAGACCAAGATGAAATGATGAGGCAATTTGACACTCTAAATTTGAAAATGTTGGCTTATAGATACTGTACTATTTGCCCAACATACAACTATGTAAGGTTGCTAGGGATTGATTCTACAACAGTCACCCCTTAACTTCGGACTCAGGTTGAGGCCAGGCTAATGCTGAAGTTTGCGCAACACCTCACCATATCCAATGTGAAACAATTGATTACTCTAAAAGCTTAAGCTACTAAGGAATGGTATTCATACAATTTTATATTTAACACTTTCCCTCGTATCTGGGCTCAAGGCTTAGGTCCAAAACCATGATATAAAACTAAGTGGGAGGAAATTAAACGGAACTCAACACTTGGTAGGATTTGAATTCAAGATATCCAGCGTAGATGTCATGTGAAACAACCTATTACTGTAAAAACTTAAGCTTTTAAAGAACGATGTTTTGATATTGTATACTCAACAATTACTCCACAGGTACTATTGCACAATGGGTATTCATCACTTTTTTTCCGGGATGGTATTCATCATGGATAGGCCGGTCATCTAATTAAGTGACTTAGAAAAACCCTACTTCCATCCCAGTGAACTACTCTACCTCAATTATAGGTAAAATCAGAATCTAACATATAATTAGGTCTACAAAACTAGATTTGATACTACTTTCGGTACCTTGGATATTGCGAGTAGAAACATCCTGAGCTTGCGAATACCGAGCGAGTAGCTTCAACCTACTCGACCCTCCATTAGTCATCTTCCTCATCAACCGCACCGATCTACTACTACTCACAAGAGGCAACTGCAACTTCAAAATTCAAATTCCCACATCAAAATCCCCAACAACTGAATAGCACAAAAGGAGAGGAAATTTATACTTAATTTTATAAATTTAAAAAATCTAAAGCGATGGATCCTACGAACCCCTACTCACAAGAGGCAACAACAAGTTCAAAATTCAAATTCCCACATCACAATCCCAAAAACTCAATAGCACAAAAGAAGAAGAAATGTATAATTAAGAGTTTTATGACTTAAAAATTTAAAGCGACAAATCCTACGATCCACTACTCATAAAAGGCAACAACAAGTTCAAAATTCAAATTCCCACATCACAATCCCAACGACTCAATAGCATCAAAAGAGGAAATTTTATACTCTAAATTCAGCAAAATTAAAAAAAAATTAAAGTAATGAATCCTACGATTCACACGAGGCAACTGCAGCTTCAAATTCGATTCCCACAGCAAAATCCCAACAAGTCAATAGCATCAAAAGAGGCAGAAACTATCACTAGAGGCAACTGCAACTTCAAATCCGGATCCCCACATCAAAATCACAACAACTCAACAGCATCAAAAGACGAAATTTACACCCAAAATTTCGCAAATTTTTTTTAAAAAAATAGTAATAATAAAGTGATGGATCCTGAAGAGAGAGGAGGAGGAGATGGGGAGGGGAGTACGTGGGAGTGGGGGAGGAGGAGAGGGGATCGAGCGAGGGATGCGCCCCTCATGGCCGTGATCGCCATTGTTGGACTCCGTCGACGACGACGACGAAGAAGAAGAAGAAGAAGAAGAAGAAGCAGTTGCTCGGTTGCGTTTGCTCACTCATTCTGCTCGTCCCTCTTTGGCTTCTCCTCTTCGGTATTTGTTTTGGGTACACCTGGTGTACCATAAATTTCATGCACCGAGTCGTACAATTTGCATCATTAGCCTCGCTGTGGAAAGAAGAGTATGTATGCACCTGGTGCAGGCAATAATTATCCTCAGCCTGGGAAGTGTGGGGGCGACAAATGCCACGTGTCGAAAGAACGACAGGACCTCGTTTAGGTCCCTACCCGATATTTTACTTATTATTATTATTATTATTATTTAGCTCGAGATTTAGCTTATTTTTATTTTATCATTTTATAGTCTAAAAAGACTATATTTAATTATTCTGTATTTATTTTATTTTATTTAAAAAACTATATTTAAAACAAATGCGTAACATTTCAAAATAAAATCTTTAAAGTCGAAAAAAGTAATGAATTAGGACCTTACTTTGCATTACTGTCATTTTCGTATATTTCCTTTAACATAAATATAACACTTGTAGTCTATAAATCTACCAAAATTTACCAAAACAATAGGGCAGTGATTATGTCAAACAAAGCCTAGATTTTTGTTATTCCCTATTTTAAACCTATAAAAATCATTCAAACTTCCAACATGCTATAACATGAAACTTCGCCTGCGAAAGCAACTTCTTCAAATCCGAGAAAAAACAGAAGCCCAGTAGGCAATTAGTTTACTTCTCAAACCATGAAAATGTGTGCCCAATTAGGAATTATCTCTCAGATTAAACTACAAATGCGTGCCCAATTAGGAATTATCTCTCAGATTACTTGATCCGGGGGGATACCACTACAAATTCTAAGGATGAAAGGAATTGGAGAGAATTTCACAGATACCATCTAGTGACAAGACAAAGATCATACAACAACCATTTTGCAGTAGAATGGTGCCATTGCTAACAAACTCAGCAAGAGAACGAATTTGGTCCATTATAAATTAGAAATTTAAACTAGCTATAGTTAATTTTGAATACGAAAATAACGAGATCTCGATCAGACTAGTGAATCAGATTGCGGCCCGCTCAACAGAACTTCCAGTGATTGTTGCAGTTCACGCACGTCACGAAGGTTGTCATCGGCTCGTCTGCGCTCCGCGTCTGCAGCTGATAGTAAGTCGTCTTCCGCTGCCCGCACCGCCCGCACTTAAACTGGTCGGTCGTCGCCTTCGGGGCCCCAGCCCTTTCACACTCGAACAGTGCCTTCTCTTTAATCTGCTTATTCGCCATCTTCCTCGCATCGCTGGCCATTTCTTCAGGAGTTAAATCGACAAGTCTTTCGGGCTTTACTTTCCCAAGAAGAACCCTCCTTCTGAAATCAGTATTATTCTCGGCCCTCAGATTGAACATTATCGATCGGTACTTCTGCTTGTGCGTGCCAGTTGATTTGCCCAGCTTCTCAAACAGCGCCGATTCTACTGTCACAGCAATGCGGAACGGGTCGCAGGCATCAACCTCATCTAGAATGTATCTAACTTCATCTCTGTCATCTTTGGCCGTTTCTCCGGAAACCTTAGTAAAGGCTTCGGCAAGGAGCTCACGGATTTTATCTCGCGCTGGATCGTTACTTTTGATTAGTGATGATAACTTCGGAGGTCCAGATGGGAGGGATGATGGCTTCTTTGAAACAGAAGCCTTATTCTCTTCCTTGAAGACCCTTTCATTCTTTGTGCTCTCCGACTTTGAACTGCTAAGATCTGAATCTCTTTTCTCAGCCTTAGGAGTTGCTGAAGCTGGGGTGCTCTCGACTTTTATGGAGGAAGTTGCTGACTTGTCAACCTTCATGGCTGTCTCAGACTTGATTTCGACCTTAACAGGCTTTTTATTCTCGGAGATGCCATTTTTCTTGCTGCTAGAAGTCTCTTCTATAACGATGTTTTTCCAAATAGCCAGTAAGTCAGAAGCGATTGATTGGATTCCTGAGTGTGGATGCTTTGTGAGATAACGAAGGCGTTTCCCAACCTGTAAGATATAAAACCAAAGTTAAAAGATCTTCAGAGGGAAAAAAGAATATGTACATAGGACAAAAAAAAGTCTGCGAAAAAGAAAAATAAGGAATAGTTAAAATTAGACAATGGAAGTTTAAACAAATGGGATACAGATTATAAAAAGAAAACAAATCATGTTGTCACAAGCTATCCTATACAGAACTCTGCTCATGAAAGCTGAAACGAACAGGATACAGATTTTTAATAGAAAATAAATCATGTCGTCACAAACTATCTGCATACGATAAGGCATGAAAAAGCAGTGTTTAAAATATATCTGCAAATCTTAGTATATTTCAATTAGTTAGTGACAAAGCATTTGAACTTTTGAAGATCCTCGTGCTTATAAGCAGTAGTTGTGATGCTGAAAAAACATAAGATAAAAAAGGCGAGCAGTAGAAAATAGAAAGCATTTCAACTACTGTGGACTAACATAAACATACTTAATTCTAACGCACTCCTTTCAATATTACCGGTCTTTCTCTACATGTTCATAGAACCTTTTATTGCAACTTGTGTTGCAGAACCCAACTTAACCAACTACAGGATTAGAGTAGAAGATAACTTACAGGAAACTGAAAACCAAATACACTTTGAACATGGCTAACAAAAGATCAACGGCATTAGCAAGAACCAATGATTTTATTCAAGTAGAAGGTGTGTCAAGTGGGAAGGAGATACCAAAAGGAAATGTACTAGTGAGGAATGACAAAATAGCATTTAGTGCAGTAACCAATGTTACCCAAAAATAGGTTCATGGAAGAAGAAGTTCACAAAAAGCAGCATGTTTTATTGTCGCGATTCCTCTAATGCGAATCTCTTGGGAGTAAAACAAATGCAAACATGAAAATACCATCGCACGGGCAATCAAAAACTTGACGAAAAATCTTTTCAAATCCTTTTCTCATTCAGAAAGAACAATTTGATCTAACAGTGACAAAATTATGGCAAAATTTTCCGAAAAGTATATTCCTTCTAGAAAATGCACGATGAGCAGCATCCTTTAAAAATTCCAGCTTCAATGAGACCACAATTTTGCACTAATAAGGGCATGTTACATTAACAAAAACCTCCACAAATGTTTCTCCCGAGTAATTGAAGTAATCAAATCCCAAATCTGCTATACCGATTCCTACTTACATGAAGATCTCAGGATGCGGCAATGCAACGTAACAGATAATGGCAAGTACAACAGATTCAACTTTTTAACCTGTAACGATCCAAGGTCCCAGAACCACAAGGTCCAAAAGCATATCTTTGATTGAAAGCAATGTAAAGAGAGATAGATCAAAAGCTCTATACGGACGCAACGAAGCCAACCACCGTAAAGATAAAGCTTCAACAACACCAACAACAACAACTAATGCGTATTCGCGACCTAATTATCGAAGACGACCTATTTTTTCCAACAAAAAATCGCCAAAGATGCCCTCTTTTTGCCAATAAAGTAGAAAGAAACGGATCCAAAATCCAACCCAAGAAATCATGCGAAAGATTAGAAATTCGGGGGGGAGGAGACGATCGGACTGCACCTGCGTCGCCACGAGAACCTCCGTGGTGACCCGCATCTTCCTCAGCCGCTTCAGCGCGTCGACGCACCGCTCCGCCTCCGGCGACCCTCCGCCGCCTCCGGCGCCCGCGTCCGCCGCCGCGTCCGCCGCCTTCTTCGCCGCCTCGAAGGTCTCCACGAGCTCCTTCTCCATCGACATCGCCCCGATCGGGATCGACCAAGAGGGGTCGTGAGAGCGAGAGAGGAGATCGAAGCCCTAGAAAAGAGGGGGGAGAGAGACGCGAGAGAGGAGATCGGTAGAGATAAACCCTAGTTAGAGGGCTTCGTGGTAAATTTGTGTTAGATTTGCTCCTCGAGGTTACGGGCGACCATCGCCCAGTTCGAGTAGGAATGTGAAGGATAATAAAACCAAAACCAGAGACGGTTTTAAGAGTTGAGGCTGGTTTTATTGTTGGTAGGTAGTGCGGTGTCCAGATCATGGATTACGGGAGTTATCCAACGGCTGATGATCTGACACGTTGCTTTTTATTTTTTTCACTTTTCAACATATTTTGAGTAAAAATGTACTATACTTAAAAATATTTTGGATCACCTATCTAATTTTTCAAATTTTAATTTTATTATACAATTTTAGAATAATTTCCAATATTATTCCAATAGTTTCATATTTTTTTCACTTTGGTGTCCTGTAGTTTAAGGTGTATCACTTTAGTATTTTGTGGTTCATTTTTCTTTTCTCGTTATCTCATTTGTTAATTTTTTTCTTTACATCAGTAAGAAAGTTAAAATCATAGGGTATCAAACGAATTGAAATGTTTGTTAAAATTCTAAAAGATTGGATAGTCAACTCAAATTAGCCTATATATAAGATAAGTTTTGTACATTTTTTTCTTTTTTTTTTAAGAAATAATTGTAGTAGACACACATGAAAAATTGGGCATTTGTAGATTCTAGCTAGCCCCTTTAATTTTATCAAATTAATACTAGCTACATAAATAATTTTTTTCATTAAATTTTCTATTAGTTGGTAGCATATGACAATCACCATGATTAGTAAATTTTGAATCTAAAACCTCTTATTTTACATGTTTTGACTTAAATAAGAGATGAGTCACCATAATAAGAGAAGGGATTGTTTGGATGGATAACATTAACAATGTAAGGTTTGGCGATTAATCATAAATACAACATTATTCGGATTGGTTAAATGCATAGGGCCGTCAAAGAACCAACCGAATATGAATAAGCCGGCTCGTTAAAATATCAAACTAAAATATTTAGCTCACATTCAGTTTATTTATTAACGAGCTGAAGCACCCGAACTGCAAGTTATATTGCCAGCTCTATTATTAGACTAAAAAATAAAAAAATAAAAATTTAATTTATAATTAAAATTTACAAAACTATAGATTTTTTAATATTTGAATTAGCCTAAAATTCAAATAGTGAAAATTTGTAATATATTCGAGTTATATTAAGCCAAACATGAGCAAGCTGATCTCGGCTTATATTTGGCTTGTTCAGCTTTGGTCCTTCGGAGTTCGAAAATTTTAACCCGTGTTTAGATCGTTTATTAAACAAACGAGCCAGCCCAAATGAACAAAGTGGGCCAAATTTGTTGAGGTATTCCAAGTGGGCTAATTGCGCTAGCCTATTGGGTCGAGTTAGAGTTCAAGTTCAAGTTCGGGCTTTCCACAAAAAAGGGTAAGATGGAACCACACCCCGTCGAACTCGGCCACTTCTGTTAGTACGGCAGAGCATGACTTTGCTCTCGTCGAGAGCGAAGTCGTAAGTTCGTACCGTATGCGAACTCGTCATCTCGTGAGACTGATTCGCGCACGTACGCTGCATAGGTCCCATGTAAGTCCAGCTCTGCAATTCCATCCAAATTCCGGCGAACTCCGGTCACAATAACTCAACTACTTCAACTCCGACTACGATCAAAACAAAACACGCCCTAAGTGTTTGTAAACATGCACGCACACAAACATGGAAGTAAACTAGATTATTTACTTCCGCATTGACTCCACCAATGGAATATCCAAAATTCACAATTGACGCATTCAAAATTATTTAATAATATTAGAATTTTTTATATTTTTAAATTTTATAATTTTACGATACAATTTATCTTTTATTCAAATAACCTCACGGTTGATAAATTTAACAGCTAGTGTAAAGTGAATTTGAGACTCCTTAATCACTACGTAATTGATGTTGAAAAATTATAAAAATATAATTTTCGAGACCGTTTAGATCGCATTTAATAATACTGATGATTGATTTTGCCGATAAAAGTAATATATAATTTGCTGCATCAATGCAGAGCTTGTACCTCTTTTGTTTGAATTCCAAAATAATACATTTAAAAGTACTCTGGTACTCTAAAAATCCTGAATAAAATAATTTACCCCAATTTTATAATGTTGCGTCACAGATCTTTGATAAATTAATTTTTTGTCGACAATAATTAATGCACAGTTGGACCACTGCCCTGTAGCAAATTATTGCATGTGATTTTCATGAAAGCAAATTTCCTACAACACCGTGCATAGGATTTGCTACATACGTTCATTTTTAATATAATTAATTTTTTATCATCTATTTGTGAATTAGTTGATATTTAAGATTTCAAATTTAAAATCGAGTTACTTTACATTTTTAGATAAATTTATTAAAATATAAATAAATAAAAGGAGTAAAATGTTATTTTTTTCTTTAAAAATTTAATTATTACCCACACTGATTTTCTTATTAAACTAATAAAAATTTTACCGCTAAATTGTTGTGTACGAAAATAACTGAAATAGAGGACAAAGTATGAGGGGTATTTTGGTAATTTAAGCAAACCGATAATTAAAAAGAGGATAAAGCATGAAGGGGTTTTTTTGACAATAATAATAATAATAATAATAGCGGAAACTTCAAATACCCACCTTGTGGTTTTACTCTTTTTCACTTTAGTACTCTGTGATTTAAAGTGTATCAAGTTAGTACCTTGTAGTTTCGCACTTTTTCACTTTAGTACTCTGTGGTTTAAAGTGTATCAAGTTAGTATCTGTGGTTTCGCACTTTCTCACTTTAGTACCCTGTGGTTTAATATTTCATTAAGAGAAAAATAAAATCATATGGTACTAACTTGATACAAAAATAAAATCATAGGGTACTAACATGATACAAAAATAAAATCATATAGTACTAACTCGATACACTTTAAACCACAGGGTACTGAAGTGAGAAAGTGCGAAACCACAGGGTACTAACTTGATACACTTCAAATTATAGAGTACTAAAATAAAAAAGTATGAAACCACTGGGTTTTTTTTGAAGTTTTCCCAATAATAATAATAGAACAAAAATGCTTTGGATGTCACGGTGGAGTCACCGCATGTCACACTCACAAGCGCGACACCAAATCACCAATAATACATTATCAACGAGGAAGCGTGACATATCACGGTTACACCGAAGAAGCCCCCCCATCGTGTAACACGTGAGAGAGAGGGAGAGAGAGGGATAGATCGACTAAATCCAACGGCTGAGATTTCACGCAAACGCATGATTGAGGTTCGGATGCTCCCGAAGTCGGTTTCTATGCGCCGAGAACGCCACGCTGTGAACACGACGCTTCTCAAATCGTACACTGAAACCCTAAATTGGAGTGGGAGAGGTGGAGGGAGAGAGAGAGAGAGAGATTGGGTGTTTTCGGTGCTTATTACTTCGAATTTGCTTCGAATTTGGGGTTTTCGAGGCGCATTTTGATCTGGGTTCTCTTCAAAATTTGATCATTCGGTGAGAAATTTGAGATATTTGGGTAAAAATTCGCACCTTGTGAGATTTGTGCTAGAGTTTTGAGATATCCGGGGAAAAATTTGATCTTTGTGTTTTGAGGCTTGTGATAAAGATTAAGTTGTTAAGTTCTCTTTCCAAATTGGGGTTCTTAACGGGGGAGGGGGGGGGAGGATTTGGGGTTTTTCCCTCTAAATGCCCTTGGATTAGCTTACCTTTTGTGGAAATTTTCGTTTTGGGATTTAAAATGAGGGGGAAATTGTGGTTTTCGATTTGGGTTTTGTTTCTGTGGGGATCCTGTTGGGGGAGATTCGTTGTGGAGAAGAATAGCTTGAAGGTGACTTCCCCTGAGGATTTGAAGGGGATTTATGAGTGCGCAATTGGGAATTTTGGGATTCCTCAGTATGGTGGAACCATGCTAGGGTTTGTGGTGTACCCAAAATCTAATCGAAAGGCTTGTAAGAGCTTTGATGAGTTTGATATCTCTTTCAAATCCAAGCCCGGAGCGTTCCCCACCTTTCTTCTTGTTGACAGAGGAGGTGAGATCAGTTTTTTCCCCTTACATTTTTTGTTTTTTTTAAATATCTTTTCGTATGTTTTGTTTAAATAAAAAAAAAAGTTACATATATTTGCAAAAAAGTTACTTAGTATAATGTTTTGATATGGCTCTTGGTTACTCAATCTGCAAAAAGGAACTTATTAGAGTAAAATTTTGTGCATCTTATACATGTGATTCTTTGCCAAATTTTGATTCTTTACCAAACTTTTCATACTTCTTTGGATACTTAATATGATTAACTATAGTGGAGTCGCTTGGAAGTGCTACAAATATTTGCTCTAATGATCAATTATTACTTCGAAGTGCAACAAATATTCGCTCAGATGATCACTTAGTATTATGGTTTTCTCTCCCTCTCTTTCTCCTTTTTTTTTTTTTTGGCTTATAGCATTATCTATTATCTTTGTGAATGATATCTGATGTTGAAGTTCTTATTTACAAGAGAGTTCACTTCTTTGAGATATTATCTGCTTAATTTCTCATAAATAATACCTTACCCAAAAGGATCAGAGAGTGACAGTTGAGAAGAAATTAATTATGTGGGATTGACTTGGTAGGCAATATAATGGGCCCTTAGTTAGGTGCGAACTACCAGATGTGCCATCCTTAGATTTTTATGATACTAATTATTGGATCTGGGAAGTGTCTAACATCACATGTTCCAAATGTTCATTTGAGGATTTAAGGAAATATCTTACCAGAAAAAGGAAAAAAAAAAGAAGAAAAAAAGATAAATCAGATGCGACTTGACATGAAGAACTTACTTTTCTTTCTTTGGTGTTTACTCTTCAATGGATGATTGATAGTTTTTATGTATCAATTATAGTTCATGACCCAAATTTAATAATGTTACATTAAATCCATACAACTATACAAGTAACTTGGTATCAGCACTTTTTCTAATATGAACAGATTGTTACTTCACGACAAAGGCATGGAATGCGCAGAATGCGGGTGCCGCTGCTATTCTTGTCGCCGATAACAAGGTCGAACCCTTGATAACCATGGATACACCCGAAGAAGACAGTAGCGTGGCCGACTATTTCCAGAACATTACCGTCCCTTCAGCACTTGTTAGCAAAAGCTTTGGTGACAGCCTTAAGAAAGCTCTGGACAATGGCGATATGGTGAATGTAAACTTGGATTGGAGGGAGTCCCTTCCCCACCCAGACGAGCGTGTCGAGTATGAGTTTTGGACTAATAGTAATGATGAATGCGGCGCCAAATGTGAGAGCCAAATTGAATTTGTGAAGAGCTTCAAAGGAGCGGCGCAGATACTTGAGAAGAAGGGTTATACCCAGTTCACTCCGCATTATATTACGTGGTATTGTCCCGAAGCTTTCATATTAAGCAAGCAGTGCAAGTCGCAGTGTATTAACCACGGACGGTACTGTGCACCTGACCCAGAACAGGATTTTAGTAAGGGGTATGACGGGAAAGATGTTGTGGTTCAAAACTTGCGCCAGGTTTGCGTGTTTAAAGTCGCAAACGAGAGTAGAAAGCCGTGGTTGTGGTGGGATTACGTGACCGATTTCGCGATTAGGTGCCCTATGAAGGAGAAAAAATATACGAAGGAGTGTGCTGAAGAGGTGATCAAGTCATTAGGTAAATTTTGTACTTGCATGTGTTATTTATGCTTTCTAGAAGGTTCTCTATACAAAATTTGTGTTATCGAAACATGTGAAATAATGGTTAGGTTGTGAGTTATGCCTTGGCAGGTCTCGATCTTAAGAAGATAAATAAATGTGTTGGGAATCCTGATGCTGATGAAGAAAACCCTGTGCTTAAAGCTGAACAGGATGCACAGGTTAATAACATAATTAATTCAGTAGAGAAGTTTTTTGCATCATGCCCAGGACCGTATTCAGAACTTTCAGAAAACTTTGATTTATATTATTTTGTTTGTTACCTTAGATTGGCAAGGGCTCGCGTGGGGACGTAACCATCTTACCGACTCTTGTCATTAACAACAGACAATACAGAGGTAAATGCTTTTGAATATAATGATTAGCGGGAAATGGTTTATGATTTTATTGAGCCCCGTATCTTGTTATTTTTACAGGGAAGCTTGATAAGGGTGCGGTGCTCAAAGCAATTTGTGCTGGTTTTCAGGAGACTACTGAGCCAGCTGTTTGTTTAAGTGAAGGTGGTTTGATTTATACGAGTGTATATTGCTATGTTCTGACCTTTTAATGTCCTGAGAATCTTTACGGATGAGCTAGCTTATATTCCTATATATCTTAATTTTTCAGGCATAGAAACAAATGAGTGCTTGGAAAATAATGGTGGATGCTGGCACGATAAGGCCGCTAATGTCACAGCGTGCAAGGTATTTGTGATTTTGTTCATCAATTTTATGCTTTCGGTTATCAGAAAAGTATTGGTTTCCCTGTTGGTTTTGAATTGTTCTTATCTTAATGTAGGATACTTTTCGTGGGAGAGTTTGTGAGTGCCCAATTGTGAAAGGTGTGAAGTTTGTAGGAGATGGATACACCCATTGTGAAGGTATACCGTAAATCCATAAAGCTTATATTTCTTTTGATTTTAACCAGTCTAAGCAGATTATGTACCTTAGTCAATAATCTCGAATGAGTGAGGCTGAAGATTGCGTTGTGTTGTTGCATGATATGTTCGTACAGAATCTGAATTCTGATTTTTTTTTTTATTTT
Organism: Ananas comosus; assembly: GCF_001540865.1. Lineage (NCBI taxonomy): Eukaryota > Viridiplantae > Streptophyta > Magnoliopsida > Poales > Bromeliaceae > Ananas > Ananas comosus. The sequence continues at coordinate 2,118,123 of NC_033633.1, read as the reverse complement.
TATTTTTTAATGCTCTTCATTCCTTCGTGTAAATAATGTGATTAGCACTTTGATATCGCTTAAATAACGAATCATCTTTTTTTGTCAGTTTTTTGTTCGAATAGTGGCTACATTTTTTTGGGACTGGCCTGGGGATATAGGTTCTAAATCATTATTTTCTCAACTAGTACTATTGTATTTTTCAACAATATTTTCTTCTTATTTCAGCTTCAGGATCTGGTAGGTGTGAAATTAACAATGGAGGATGTTGGAAAGAAACTAGAAATGGTCAAACCTACTCTGCCTGTGTGGTGAGTGACCTTTTCTTTTCGTCGAAATTTTTGTTGGCTGAAATCTAAGCGACTTCATATTGATCATCCAGGATGGGGGATGTAAATGCCCTCCTGGCTTTAAAGGTGACGGAAACAAAAAATGTGAAGGTATTTACTCTCACGGGCTTCATCTTATATACTCTTTGAGATTGTTGAGATTTTCCCTTGAAAACTTGTAATTCTGTGTGACTTCTTTTTGTTTCAGATATTGACGAATGCAAAGAGAGAACTGCATGTCAGTGTTCAGGATGCAAATGCAAAAACACTTGGGGAAGCTACGAGTGCAATTGTCGTGGAGATTTGTTGTACATGAAGGAGCATGATACATGCATAAGTGAGTATATTTTATATCTCTGTATGCCTTGCCTCTTATTTCCAGATGTTTTTTTCTTTTTCTTTTTTTCAAATAAATACTCTTTGATTTTTCACATGCCTTCTATAAATTGCTTGACGAGTAAATGTCCCTAAAGGCAGCTAGATGAAGTTAGGCTAACTTTTATACTTGGTAATGAAACATATCCAGGTAAGAAACCAACCACGGAGGTCGGCTGGAGCTTCATATGGGTAATATTCCTCGGCCTTGCAGCAGCTGGAATTGGAGGCTATGCGGTGTACAAGTACAGGATTCGGGTAAAGCCACTATTCTGTTTGATTTTGTGTTAACAAATATTAGTGCATGTTTACTGGCTTCTCGAGCAGTGTCTTTTCACCAAAAAGCAGAAGCTTCTGAAACCAAGCATTTGACAAACCATGCCCCGTGAAGCTTAAATGAGCTTTTGGGCCTAAATGCGGAAGCTTCAATTTGAAGCATCTGCTTCTGCCGCAGCGTAAAAGTGTCAAGAAGTTTCAGCTTCCCAACTTGTAATCTAACTCCTTGTTACATTTTTGTTTTTATAATGTTTTTTTTTTTCCTTACAGAGCTATATGGATTCGGAGATTCGCGCCATTATGGCTCAGTACATGCCATTGGACAATCAATCTGAAGTTCCTAATCATGTTCATCATGGGGATATCTGAGCAGCGAAAACTCCCCGAGTAGCTAAATTTGCTGAAACTATCGGTTGCTGAATTAATATTTGCATCAGCAGAGATATGTTCATTGGGCGTCGACTGTTGTATTTCAGGAAATTATATAGCTAGCTTGCCTGTAAATTTCAAAGTTTATCTATGCCACTATTTTGGGAAGAGTTGAACTGGTATAGTGCTTTTAGTGCTCTGGATTTATGTTTGGAGTTTTAGATAATAATAATAATGTGAGTCTTCCTTCTGATAGTGGTAGCATACTAAGTGTTGTTCATCTTACTGTGTATTTATATGTATGCGCACCGCGGCTATATATGACTAATTTTCTTTGCTAGGGTTGTGAGATGAAAGGTGTTTTTTAAGCTTATTGGAGTAAATTTGTTTGTTTTTTTAACCATTGCGAGTTAACCAAACAGCATTTGATTATATTATGGGCATATTTGCTTTTATTTTTGCCGACTTGCAAGAACTGCAAGACCTGCTAGTATAGGTTGTAGAGATTTAATGACTTTTCAAGTTTAAACAGCTTTGATTATATGCTTATTAGCATAGTAAGAAAGGAAAAGTGAAAAGAAACTTTTAATTATCCATAGAGAGGGAAACTTAAAAGAGGGTTGAACAGATGTGTAGTGACAGTGTTACATTAGATCCAGATTCTTCTGTACAGAAGAGAGCAGATGTTCTTTTCATACATTAAAGCTTCTCATAAGAAGATAATCTTTGAGAGATTTGCATTTATAACAATACAAAATGAAAGCTCATCTTAAATGCTTCTTTATGTACACCTAACACTTGAGGCTCTACCTTTATGTACATCTAACACTTGAGGCTCTACCAGAATCACAAGTTTTTGCGAAACACACAAACTTCAACTAACTGTTCCTTCTCATAAATTAGAGGAGCAATCCCAAATAAGCTAAAAAATTAATGGATAAGTACATGAGACACAGCTAGTAACAATTACTAAAAAGTACAAGGTTTTTACTCTGTTTTCTCTAGAAAAGAGGAGCACATGTCTTGCAAAATTCGATCTAGAGCTCATCCTCAGAACAGAATCATTCCACAACAGGCGGCCATTTATAACATATCAATGCATAATACACCACGCCGTAATAATAGACCTCTCACTTTTAAAAAAAAAAATAAAAAAAATAGACCTATTACTTTATGCTTCCATTGGGGATGGATGACATGCATGGCCCAGCAGATGTCATGAATGGCACTCCCTTGTATGTTGCCACACTTTTGTCATCAGTGTAGAGATGCTGGATAACATTATCAGAAACCGAATTCAGATGTCAATCATTAATACACATTCTAGATGATGAAAACTATTCACATAAAAGACTTTAAATTTTAAAAGACAAGTACTTCGATGAAATCTTAATTGAAGCATTAAACAAAATAAGCGAATATGCTTTCGATACTGGATAATGAGAGAGATTAAGAAAATAATAAAACTTAAACAATAACCATGGATATGTCAGTAGCAAACTAGGCATACCGGAGTGATCTTCTCCAACTGCTTTTTCTTCGGGTTTAGAACGTCTTCTGGCTTGCCTTCATACCTAAATTGGAAAATGAGCATATCAAGTAGTGGTATTTACAAATGAAGATAAAACAGCAATGCCCAAGAAGAGTTTCTATACCAGATATAAAAACACATCTTGTTAGAAAACAATCTAAGTATAACAAGTATTTTTACATTGATTTTACCAACACCGAAGATCTCCATAATGGAAGAAGCATAAAAACATTCACCAACATTGAAAGAAGTATTCGGAAAATTGTTGCAACTAAATTGTAACCAAGAAAGGACAGATAATCGAGTTCAGCAATTTGCATTTTCTGGGCTTACCCTGCAAATGAAACACGTTCTCCAATGGTGGCTCCTTCCGGAGGAATCAAAGGCTCGACAACTGAATGGTCTTGATTAGAGGCACATAAGACCTAAAAGCATGTGATCTGAACACTAAGCATCAAATCTCTTTATTGGTACAAAAGAATGGAAACCGTAATACGCTGCAAAAGTTTAAATGGCAGCGGATTTACGTAGATATTTTTCTACCACATATTTTCTGGAAGCGAAAGCATCAAATATTCGTCGAGTTTTGAACGAATAAGATTAACAGCTGAAACATACCAACCCAGCAGACATTACATCTCGCAGCTTTCCAGGCTTCACGTTTGTAATCAGCACAACGCGGCGATTCTGAGTTATTAAAAAAAAATTTCAAGCATTTAAATCTAATATTTAAGCAGTCATGGTTTTCTCGAATTTGAGGTAAAATACTTACTGTGAGTTCCTCAGGGCTGCAAAACTTTGCGAGACCACTAACGACCTGCCGTATGTTGCCCTCTCCCACATCAATCTCCTCGACCAATAAACTATTAAAATAGATAGAAGGCTATTACACATCGCCCAATATAAAAATTAGAGCGATTAAAGTAGCTAAGTACCTGTCAGCAGATGGATGCTTCCATGCCTTGCGAATTAGGCCGACCTGTATATTAAGGATGGAAACACTGCACTCTGCATCCTTCTCCGCAGACTCCGTTTCCGCTGCTTTCTTTTTATCCTCAGTGGCTTTATTATCTTTTACCGGTGCCTTTTTTGCTTTATCACCAGCAGAAGCCTTTTTCTTCAACAATTCAGCCAACAAAGCAATTGTCACCAAACTCAACTTCGACAATTGTAGAAATTCAGCTTAGCTTAAGAAAATTTCAGAACCCCCTTATAATTCATTTCGTGAGAAAACACATTGATTATTAACAGCTTGGTCTTATACCCATAATAATGATAGTTTATAATTGGTGACCTGCTTACTGCTCGATCACCTAGATGATTAATAGTTATTACCACAAGTACATTTTCCAGGAGTATTCCGAATGCAAAGAAGGTCAACACAAGGTACATAAACATAATTTTAGGAATAAATTACCTCATCAGAAGCTTTCTTCACTTCAGCATTTCCTTCTGACTTTTCACCACTCTTCGGGCCTTGAGCTTCCTTTTTTGAACTTGGTGTCGCATCTACCTTATCTACTTTCTTTGCACACTGTAGAGTGAAGCAAGTTCAACAGGAAACTAATTATGGCATTCCATCAAAGAGAATAAAGCAACAAAATGGAGTTGCCTCTATCAACTTCAATTGAAAGAAAGCAACGCTACAGAACACCATCCTAAGGAGATTGCTCACATAGGGTTCGAGTTGAGGCTTCTTGATATGAATCTTTGCTAACAGTCCACCAAAATCTTCAATATTCTACATCAAACGATAATGGTAATTATAACAAGTAGCCACTAAAATCTTAATTAGATCATCATTTAATTAACCTGATAATTCAACTGATACACCAAATGAAAAGAGAATCAGCGTACAGCAACGGAATAAAAGATAAACAGGAGGCATTGTAGCAATAACTGAAATGACATATGTGCTGAAAGCAAAGCAATATTGGGAATTTCAGATATTGCGGTTAGGTAATTGAAAGAAATTAAGCTGTTTGATTGAGCATCCACCACAAGACATGATCTCAGAAGTTTATAGGCAACATAGTCTAAAAGATAATTAAGAAAAATAAACAAACCAACAGAAAACATCTCAAATGTGCTCAGGCTTACTGGCTTTATATAGGTAAATCACCTTAAAAGATGAAGTATGACAGTGAAAACCCGTAGGAAAACATTGAACATTGATAGAATCACATATATGGCTTGGACCAACTTTTGAAGCTTCTTACTACCATTCAACAGAACCACTCGGACATAATTTAAGATTTTGGTTTTCCTTGACTACTGTGTCAAAAACATAGCACCTAATGCAATGAATAGATTCTAAAGAATAGGAAGTAGATTCACGGCTCAATGCTAAAAGTGACTCAAAATTATAAAAACAACCTCCATCTAAATAAGCTAATTTCTCTTAAACCTTAATGACAATGAAAACTCTTACTTATACACTCAACCATTATCCAATCAGTTGCTAGATCAGATATCCACGTGGAGCATGAAAAATGCTTCAAAAAAGGGGGGAAAAAAAGGCCAACAAAGACAATACGTGTTAGCATTTATTATAGAATGAAACAAGGCTATATATAAAAGGTTGGTTACAAAATTTGTTATATAGAATGACGTACAAAGGCATTCTCTGTGCAATTGAAATGAATTACATTAGCATCTGTATACTTAAATAAGGGTACTGATTGCTACATATTTGGAGATAAAAAAAATTGGCACACTACATTATCAATACCTTATGTTTTTGTTAATTTTCACTTTACAAAGACAAATAAGTTTCAAGCCGCAATCTCTGTATGACTTTCTCATCAAAAGAACAAAGTAGTTGTGCAATATTGACAAAAGAAGAAGCACATAAGTGAGGCCAAGGAAAATGATAATAAGATTAAATCAATACCTGAATGTAGTCCATCCACCTCATCACATTTGGGAAATTTTGCACTTCTGTGTCATTAAGATGACTCTGATGCAAAACACCAGTGTACATGATTAGAATGAAAAGTGGAAAGATTTAGTTTGTAATTTCTTAGTTCTGAAGGACTGATAAAGTGTAACGAAGAAAGGTAGCTCCGAAGCTTGATTGAATTTTTGATATATTAATTAGTGATGTACTTGAAAGAAAAGAACCAATTCAACCAAGGTTTTAAGTGCCCGTCGGCACGGGCCGTATCCACCGTGCCGTACCGTGCCAACAAGATACCGGCACGATACAGACCCCGTGCCGATGGCACAGCTCAAAACCCTCTATTCTTTAAATTAGTAAGTAATTTTCTCAATAAAGTTCAAAAGATGTGATAAAAAGATATAATAAATAGTTAGAATATTTTGTTGCTAATGAAAAATAAATATTTCATGCTATTATGTGTCGGCACACAAGAATTTTTTTGACCGGCACGCATCGGCATGCACCGTGCCGTACTGTGCCGGCAAGTTTTTGGCACGACCCAGTGCCACGGCACTTAAATCCTTGAATTCAACAGCAAACAAGTTAGAAGAGTACAGCATATAATCCTCGGATTTGTTCAAATACTGATTTGTAATTAACACTTGTCCTTGAAAACTAACACTAGCAAGCTTTCCTATATGAATTTCTGATTTTTAACCACAGCCAAGTACCAAATTATGAATTCCCAATAGCAACTCATGCATCAGAAGACATGCAATATATGCAGAAAACTAAACAGAAGATACTCACAAAAGGGAATAGATCCATACCACAAAAGAATGTAGCGCCGCGAACACAACAATGTCAGCCACTGAGGGTTTGAGACCACCACCAAGCAAAACAGCCTTCTGGGCCAAATCTTCATTCAGAGCTTTGAGTGACGTGTCATCTTTGCCAGGAAAACTATTTGCAAAAGCTACCCATTTCATTATCTGAAGAGGACAAAAAATGATCTGTATCAGGTGTGTGCAATGAAAATAAATAAGAAAATGATACAAAGAAATGGTTGCGGCATGCTATTCTTAACCTCATCTTTATTGGGGAGAGGAGCCTCAGTCGCTGATAGCTGCAAAATGTTAGTGAAGAGAGTTGCAACATCATACTCTTCGATGCTCTCACTGAAAATTTTCTTCTGCTAAAACCAGTTTAACATATTAGTAATCAGATTTCTATTTGAATCCAATAAAGCAACCATCTTGCATTACATAATGGTGTAAATGAAATATGAAATAAAGTTTTCATACCAGATTCTCCAACTAAATATGCTAATGCGCAAAGTTTAAAAACTGGAATGAATAGGAAAGTTCAGTTAGTTAGAAAAGTTTGAAGAATATTGCCAGTAAAAATGTGCCCATATCACTGAAATAAAAAATAATAATAATGACACGAAATGAAGGGAAAGCTCTGAGGGAAGCTATCCAAACAAGAAGCACACCATCACATTCCAACCAGATTGAGCACAAATCACAACAAAATTAAACACCCCATCATAAAGTTCTCATTTTTCGTTCAGAAGGAGCACCGAATAGCTCACAAAAACCAAATTTAGGATTAAAATGCACTCCTTAAGATTAATCTAAGAAGAAAAGCTTTGGAACAAGATGCCCTTATTCTCGAAGCATGAGATATACTGAAAAATAATCATATGGAACAAAGGGAAAACTCTGAATGAAGCTATCCAAATAAGATGCACCCTATCATCACCCAGTATCTAATTTAAGCAATCAACGACTTCCAAGCATCAATTCCAACTGGATTGAGCTCAAATTATAACGAATTTGAATCATCTCAATACAAAGATCTAATTTTTACCGGAAGAGGTAGCTAATTACCATCAAAAACCAAATTTTGGGATCAAAATGTGCACTTTAAGCTGAATAGAATGGTAATTGCAGAATCTTAGAAGAACTGGTCTGAAGCAAGAAGTAAACATGTGCCCATATCCTCGAAGCATGAGGGATACTGAAAAAATAATAATACGAAACGAAAGAAAAACTCTGAGAGAAACTATCCAAACATGAAGCACTCTATCATCTACCAGAATACTATTTAACTAATTAATGACTCTCAACTATCGATTCCAACCAAATTGAGCTCAAAACACAACGAATTTGAATCACCCCAACACAAAGTTCTCATTTTTAAACAGCAATATGCAACCAATTACCATCGAAAACCAAAATTTGAGACCAGAATGCGTAATTAAACAGAAGTGAGTTGAGATTTCTCCAAAGCCAAAGCAGTAATTTGAGGGATTCAGTTTACAACTCTCTTTTTCTTCCAATTTTTATAGGAACTCACTGGATCGAGCGAGAGTCGTTTGCATAGGGCGAAGACGATGGCTTTGTTCCGATCGGCGGCGACGCCTCCGTTCGCCGAAGACACCGACGCCATTAACGCTCTCGCGTCTCCTCTCTCTCTCTCTCTCTCTCTCTCTCTCTCTCTCTCTTACTTCGTCTTCGCTTGATGCTTTGGATTGAAACCCTAAACACGCGTGGTGTGGGCAATGCTAAGAGAGGAAGTAGAACTACGTTACTGCGTGGACCGGGTCTATAGACCGAGATATTCAAAACTCAATTTATAAAGGTTCTTAAAATGAAATTGTTGTTAAATTTATATATGTAGATTTTTTAAGCTCTACAAATTATGTTTTCTTAAGCAATTGTAATAACAATCCAACAAAATTATATGGACTTCAATCTATCTATAAACTCATCGTCGACGCTCAAGTACGTTATCATTAAACTTGCTCAAGGGCCGTTTGATTTCTAAAAAAATATTTCAGAAAATAGTTTGCTGGCCGAAAAGATTTTTTTTTATTAGTTTAATTCTTAGAAAAAAAAAAGATTTCTAAAAAGATTTAGATTTTATAAAAAAAAGTCATATTTTTAATGTTTAGATTTTTTATCTCTCTATAAAATAAAATTTGTAAAAAACAATATTTTTCATGAAAATTATGTTCTCGAGAATGATTTTCACAGTTTTTCGAGAAACCAAACACTCCTAAAAGTTTAAATTTTGGGCATTCATTTTGGGCTGAAATTTGTTAGCCAAGCTCAATCTTTGGTCCGAGTTCGAACATTTGGGCCGAGTTGGGCTCGAGATCCATACATAGTTGGTTCACAAGAATCATATCAATGTATCTATATGCTTTCAACTATAATAATAAATAATAATTAAAGATTTAAATAATAGCATTTGTTTTAAGACTATAAATTCATTTTGAATTTCTACAATCGTCAACCGCCGAAGATCAAAACTCTCAAATGTTTATCAAAAATACTCAGCTGCTGCTTCTCCGAGTATTACTTCCGAAAGTAAATAAGTTTACGTAAGACTAGCAGAAAACGCACATAATTTTCTTCACATCATAAGTGAAAGTGCGATTAGCAGTTTCCACTTATGACCTAGGGCATGGATATTTAATGGTTAAGAAGAAAATTTCTCCTTTTTCTTTTTTTGGTGACACTATAAAAATTGTACGTTCATTGAACAAGTGAAAACTACGTGACATGTTATCTATCACATTTTTTTTGACCACGCATAATGTATTACTTCTGCAATCCCAAACGGAGACTAGTGTAGGAATCCAGAGAAGGAACTCTGAGAGATGTTTTGGGTCTGGGGTTTAGGGTTCTGTCCGTACGGCGAGACTCGACTTCGTGCTTGTCGAGAGTTCGTACGATACGCAAACTCGTGGCCCTGAGAGACGGATTTGCTCTCTCAGAACGTGTAAGCCTCACGGAAGTCGAGCTCCGCGATTCCATCCAAATGCCGGCGATCTCCGGTGCGACCCGAAGTTCGATCCAAACAAACACGCCCTTTGTGCCCGACCCACATAGGTGTGCACACTTTCCTCTAAATGGGCTGTAATGTAAAAAACCCATTCTATTGGGCCTAATGCGGCCCACAAGCTACGAACACCGGGGGGGAGAAACGGGAAAAATTGGGCGCACGACTTCCGAGGCAGAATTGTTTGGAAGAGACCGGGTGTACCACGTGGCGTGTGGACCGCGCCAACCAAACCGCGGGAACATTTAATGCGCCGCGCCCGGGTCGTACTCTCTCGGAGTTGGTGCATGTCGACGACCAAGGAATTAATGCTCCGTTCCGATTAATTTAATTTAAATCCCCCACACCGATGACGTCATACCCAACGGTCCGTATCCGGAATACTGTTACAGTTGGGAAATTCTTGGTTTTTTTTGTCTTTTTTTGGGGAGTAAAAATATATGAGGCCCAAAAAATTGGATACCAAAAAAATCGGTCCCCCTGTTCTAAATTTTGGGTTTTTTTTGCATTTATTCTCTCACAATTTTTTTTCATAAATAAACGTCACGTCAACGATTGGCTAGAGTAGTTTGGAATAAATTGAATACGGTGAATCATTCACTGTATTTAGATCCGGTGAATGATTTATCATATTTAAGCTAAACTACACTGCCGGACTGTTTCAGTTTTTCTGCATTACGGGATTTGGGTATTATTCAGCCCGCCCAAATACTGTGCATGATTCACCGTATTTAAATACAGTAAATCATTTACCATGTTCAACTTAACTCTCCACAGTCGCTTACATGGTATTTGCATGGCGGGGATAGGGCCAGTTTTGTAATTATAAGTTTTATGAAAGTATTTGTGAAATTTTTTTGAGAGGGTACTAAATACAAAAAAAAAAGCTTCTAAATTTTTAGCAAAAATATAAAAGTTTTAGACAATTTCTTATACATTTATTCTTTAATTTTTTAAAAATACCCTGTGAGAATTCAAATCTCTTCAATAAATTCTCAAGGACAGCAGTAGAACAAATTTGAAAACAAAAAGACTAATTTTAAAAACGAGAGATAAATTAGATTTTTTTTTAAAGTTTTGAATGGTTTATTAGATTTTCTTTTTCTTTTTTTTAAATTTCATTTTTACAAATTAAGTTGATAATTTGGACGAAGAATCCGAACAACAAAACGACAAGCAGTAGAGTTTGGTAAAATGTGTAGTAAATGCAAAAGCAGAGGACAAGTAAACATTAAAAAACACAGCTTACAAGAAAGTGTTTTTTTATTTGTGGAGTAAATTATTGTAGTAAATGTAGGTTATTGCATTTTTGCTATTGTCCAATGTTATCTTTATTGTAGTAAAGTAGGATTTTGATTGTTTTATGGAAACTGAAGTTTAGGGCGTGTTTGGATTCCTGTAAACTTTTAAATAAATTAGATAGTTCGGGTAAATATTATTTTTTTTTATTGTTTACTTCCATAGCTGTGGAAGTGATTTTTTTTTTTAAATTTCTATTATTTGTTTAACAGAAGATGAATGATATAAATGCTAAAGTTATTCATTGTTAATCTCACACTTTTTTTTTCTGTAATTTGCTTCGATCAGATGGGCCGAAATCTATTATAGTATTTTTTGAAAATTTTGAGTTTCGACCGAAGGTAAAGTAACAGTAAAAGTCAAAAAGCTTTTACGATACAAAACTACTTCAACCCTCTCTGCTTTCGGTGAAACAAATATTTATCTTATGCTTTATCCAACCAAATGCTCATTTGTCCTCTATAGTCTTTTTTTTTTTTGTTTTTAAACTAAAAACCATGTAGATATTTGTGAATTTTTGGATTGAAGAGGTGTAAAATTTACACTTATATATAGATGTACATATAATATTTTTCTTTGGAAGCAATGCTATCGATACTCTCAAAAGTGATGCCTATCTCTTGCTTACATCCTTTTTATTCAAAGATCATTATTTTTTACTCGTCATTTCAAAATTTTAAATTTTCATTAAAACCATTGAGGTTTTGTAAATCCTAAAATGGGGTATAAATTAAATTGCATGTTGGGTCCTCAAACTATATATGAAGTGCGTGACACTTTGATATACAAATTATAATTTATATGATAATTTTTAACTCAAATTTTTAGGATTATTGCAGTCAGTCCTACAGTCATGCGGAAGTTGTGATTAATGATGCAGCAATAATTAAGATATCACATTGCTTTTACATTAACATTTCGTTAATATTCAGTCAACCTAATTGTGTTGTGGTGTTTGATTGCAACAATGCATGAAGTTCAAGGCAAAAATTACAATAAATTAAAGTTTGAGCATATATAAAGTATCATGCACATCATAGTTTGAGAACTAAATGTGCAATTTAGCCTAAAATTAAGATAATATCTAAGATCTAGGTGAAAGATTTCTATTTTTATTAAATTATTTCATAAAATATACAAAGTTTGATTGAAAAATTAAAATTTAAGAGGTCTTTTCGCAAGAAAAATCTAAAGCTCAATAGGTATTTGTTCATTTTTCTCAAATTTTAATTTAGTTATAAAATTAGTAATAAAATTTTAAAAAATAGAATAAGGATTATGATGAAACTTCATGAACAAAATAGTGGTTTTTTGGTGCATGAACCAATTAACAACAACATCTATATCATGTGTAAATGTATACTAACATAGTAATAATATACAATACGAGTGACATTTAATTTAGGCTTAATTACAAAACTACTTCTTGCACTTTAGATTATATTTCATTTATCTCCTATATTAATAATTACGTCAATTACGTACCCCTATACATTTTATCACTGTTCTAAATAGTTCCAAAATTTTGAAATAACTTGCAAAGTATAATTTTATTAAAATGAGTTAGTACACCACATTGTTCCCCATATTATATATCTATTTTACAACTCAATAAATAAACACAAATTTTAAAAAAAATGAGATTTTCTGTTTAGCTAATACTATCAAAATTGATAAATTTGGGGAATAATTTTATTTATTTTAAATAAACCTATCGTATTAATTATAATTAACTGCTAATTTATTTTTATAGTTTTATACTCAATTCAATAATTGTTCTTAATTTTTGATCTTATTTAAAATAATGACAAAGTGGAGAGAGTAATTGACATAAATTTTATTGCATGTGGTAATTGAGACTAAATGTTTAAAAAAATCGAATCAAGTAACAAATTAACCAGAAATGTTACTGGATTAATTAAGGATTATTGTTTCAACCAGGGGGTCACTAGTGGTGTCGGCATGACGTCATAAGTATTTAATTACTATTTTTTATTTTATTTTATAGAAAAAATATATATTTATTATTTTAGAAGTATATTTAATTATAAAATATTAATTTTTAGACCAAATTAAGTAGATATAAGTTTTAAATTTTTACTTTTTTATGAGACTAATGCGTGCTAACAGAAAATAAAATCATCCTGGTTGGTTTTAAACTGTTAGATTTTAACATGAGATGATCAAAAAAATTTGACTAGTTTGATTAAAATTGGATCGGCTCACCGGTTCGAACAGTTGAACCGCCAATTTCCCGGTTTTTCTGCTTTTCCGGTTCAAAAAGGTTGAACTAAATCGTTTTATAGACCAAATCACGATTAAACCGATCGAACCGGCCGATTTGACTAAAATTTAAGTCACTGATTGAGACCACAGCTAAAATGCAAAACGGATGTTTTGTAATTTACCCTTTTAATTTAGAGTTAATTTTATACAGATTACTACAAATATAGTAAATGACAAATATATTCCTATAAAGTTTAACTTTTATATTCTGTTTCTACAAAAATTCTGATATTTTTAAATATGTCTATTTGGTTTGTTACCGTTAAAGAACTGTTTATATTTTCAATTTTGCCATCACAAATATATCCCTCCAAAAATCATCACAGTATAATATAGAGGGATAAATATGTCCAAAAATAACCAGAATTAAGTATTTAATCTATGATTAATTAAATTTTTTTAACGGATTGTAATGGTGGGAACATATTTAAAAATATCAGAATTTTTATAAAAATAATATATAAAAATTAAATTTTATAAAGATATATTTATTATTCATTATATTTAAAGAGATATGTATGAAATTAACCATTTAATTTTATGCATCATAAAAAAGTTGGTATGTTTATTTATCTCACTATTTCTAGTTGAATGCAATGATTTCAATTTGGAAAGACAATGAACTCGGCACGTGAGTGAACGTCCTCGTCACGTGCCCTTGCTTCCACGGGGGAGGTGACGGGGACCAAAGTGCATAGCACGATCCACAAAGCAATTTATGATTGGGTCACATTTACTGCATCGAATTATTGCGCGCACCAGGTGTACAACTATGTTTCCTGCACCGCACCCATTTTTTATGGCCATTATATATTTTATATATATATATATATATAGAGTTGTGCTAGAATACTCTCGATAGTAAACTAGCCGTTTTACTATCGAGTTGTTTTCGATGATAGAGCTTCCAAATTGACGATCGGCTCCGTTAAATATGATCTAAACCATTTAAACTACTTAGAAATAAAATTTCACGCACTTTCGATATTATTTTTTATCCATCTAGTGAACAGAAAAATGAAAGGCTGAAAATGAATATTCTTTAAAAAATGATGATAGGAGTCTTGTAATCAAGATCAAGAGTATAGATCTTGTTTTAAATAGTTTAAAAAATTTTCTAACAAAAATTTAATTGATTTGGATATCTTACACCGTTAAACGAGAAAACGTCTCTTATCCACCATTAAAATTACAAATTTTGAAACCCTTTGATCATTAGGCAAATGATGTCGAAAAGATTTGAAATTTGATTTCTAAACACTTCAAGTGGTATAAATCATGTTCAACGGAGCCGATCGTTAATTTGGAAGCTCTATCATCGAAAACAGCTCGATAGTAAAACGGCTCGTTTACTGTCAAGAGTATTCTAGCTCAACTATATATATATATATATATATATATATATATATATAGTCTAGCTATGGTGCTTGTAAAGTACCAAGCATTTGGTGCTTGTAAGTTTTTTACCGTTAGATCTACTCCTCGGATCATTTTCAACCATTAGATTATACTATTCAACCAACCACCCACTCAACCCTGGGGGGACCACTCAACTCTAACTGACTAATATCATCCTGACCCTACAATTTTTCATCCAAGGGTTAAAAACTTGATAGCAAAAAAAACGTTTTACTATTAATAGTATTCCAGTCTAATTCTATATATATATATATATATATATTTCACAATAAAATAAATTATCATGCTGATGAAATATGTTATCTTATGTACAAATTATACACGTACGCCAAGAGGTTTTAACAAATTGAAATCAAACATTTCGCTTTCAATCGCAAGTAAAAATTCTCGTATCGGGTAAGTGTGCAAAAAGAGTTCAAGTCCTAGTGGATAGAGTTAATCCAAGCTTAATTCAACCAACCATTCCTAGAGCAAGTGACAGAAGGCTTGGTGGTAGGTACCCGAGACCCAAGTTCGAATCCTAATTGATTCATATTTTCAGCTAAGTTTATTTCTAAATGAAATAAACGAAGCAGATAGCGTGCCAGCTATCTCTAAAAAAAATAATAATAATAAATAAAAATAAAAAAAAAATCCTAGCTTAATTCTCGTCGCTTTGTCGCATAATAAGACATACACACTTCTTTGTTTAACGAGAAAATATGGATTAATTACTACTCGGAACACATTTGAGGAGCTTTTTATAGAATATGCCGAACAAGTAGGACTAACGTCATGCTTACTCCCAAAAGGAAATAAGAAAATGAAAAGAGTACGTAATGGCATGCTTTACATATCTGGGCAAAACATATCTAAATCGACGTGTGTGTGTATATATATATATATATATATAGAGTTGAGCTAGAATACTATCGGTAGTAAACGAACCGTTTTACTACCGATTTGTTTTCAATGATAGAGCTTCCAAATTGACGATCGGCTCCGTTAAATATGATCTAAACCATTTAAACTACCTAGAAATCAAATTTCATGCACTTTCGATATTATTCTTTTATCCATCAAGTGAACAGAAAAATGAATGGCTGAAAATGAATATTCTTTAAAAAATGATGATAGGAGTCTTGTAATCAAGATCAAGAGTATAGATCTTGTTTTAAATAGTTTAAAGAATTTTCTAACAAAAATTCAATTGATTTTGATATCTTTACGCCGTTAAACGGGAAAACGCCTCTTATCGACCATTAAAATTACAAATTTGGAAACCCTTTGATCATTAGGCAAATGATGTCGAAAAGATTTGAAATTTGATTTCTAAACACTTCAAGTGGTATAGATCATGTTCAATGGAGCCGATCGTCAATTTGGAAGCTCTATCATCGAAAACAAATAGGTAGTAAAACGGCTCGTTTACTATCGATAGTATTCTAGCAAAACTATATATATATATATATATATATATATATATATATATATATATATATATATATATTATATATATACAAAAAAAGATTAGTATATTGTCATGATGTTACTTTTATTCCAAATCGATGTCATGCAAAGATTGTACTACACGATCAGACGTGCTCTGCCAAATATGAGTATTAGAAGCCTTCACACAAGTTGTCGATAAAATGGAAGCAATTTTGGAGACTTTTCCAGACACTATACTAACATGACCTGCAGAATATGGTTGACCATTGACGTCGGCCCATGTACCACTACATAATCTGTAGGGGCCATCTTCATCGACATCAATACCACTCGCAAAGGATTCAACTCATCATCCAAATACTGTACCATTACCAGAGGATCCACCTCGACAAGCTGATATTGTTTATCGTAGGCGTCGATAGCCCCAACAGTTGCAATCTCCCCATGTAGATCAGCCTTCATCTTCAGCTCCTCTACAACCAGACGTAGTACCGACACCTGCTATGGTTGAGCACGAGCTCAGACTGGTGATCGAAACGCAAGACATTCAACCAATTGTTGAGGACGCTGCTATCGAAAATTTCGATCAGTTGGAAGTCATACCCCTTCGATGAGCATGATGTTGATCGCGGTCGCGGTCGAGGACGTATGGGTGGACATAGTCGAGGGAAAAGGACTAGGAGGATGTGACATTAATTTTGGTATATTTTAAACTATACAAAGCATTCTATATTATCGAGCAAACTTAGTCTATTTTTTTATATGTTGTCCTGTTGATATTGTATTGATGTTGTATGTTGATATTGTGTTGATGTTGATATTGTGTTGATGTTGTATTGATACTATCGATGTTATGTTGATGTTGTATTAGATGTTTTAAGTATTGGAATGCACCTGGGTGGGAGTTGCATTAAACAGGGTGAATGGTTCACCACGTCTAGACACGGTGACTCGTTCACCATATTCAATGCAACTTCCTTACTTAAACATCCATATAATATTAACCATGTTTAGACACGGTGAACCATTTACCGTGTTTAAACACGGTGAATGGTTCAGTGTTCAACTTAAACCCATGACATGAGCTAGCGCTCACGTGGCAGAGATAGGGCCAATTTTGCAAATATGTATTTATGGGGCTATTTGTTAAAAAAATTATTAGGGGGCTAAATGCAAAAAAACCCCAAAAATTTGCCATTACTATTATATTTTGAGAATCCCTATTTCAGGTACCACCTAATACCAGATGAACGCAGAGTTGAACAAGCATAATTATTTCACAAAAGCAAGTTGAGACGGAGTGTAACAATCTTATACACAATACATAGGTACACAAAATGATTGCGATGCACACAAATCAGCTTTAGGTGTTGGAGCACTCGAAGGGATTAGCAAGGAATCTCAGAGTTTAAGATTCAACTATTTACACTAAAAAAAAAAGGAGAATTCACCAGATTTTTGTTAGCTCCCTCATGTTCGTTCAATTGTATTCACTTTCAAATTAGATAAGAAGCATAAAGAAGATATCGCAGATAACTATTTTGGACCAAACACAAATATTAAACATTGTATATTTACCAAATTTTGACAGTGGCAACTACTAAATACTGTGTGAGTTATTCTTGATATTACATGCTTACCTGGGGGAGTTCCACAACACAGACTCCTTTCATCTATGTGCTCCACATTGAGACCGATGAACCATGAACCCAAGGAGACGTCTTCATTAGCATATTTATGCAGAAAATGTCTGTAAGAGACAGTTAAAGTAAACTTATTGAGGTTCAACCATTGCAATATGCAAAAAGTGCAGAAGCTCACCGATTAACTGATAAATACGTAGCCAGTTCCTTGGATATAGCATACAGCTGTCCTGTTGCATGTCTAAAGTATTTGTTTCCCTCCTCACCAAACTTCCAATATTCTGGCTCATGATATTTAACTCCTCTGCATACCAATCAGAGATTTCATAAGTACTACATTGGAAAACATGTAAAGAGGAAACCTCCCCCCTTTATAGCAGAAGGGCACCCAAAATCATACTGCTTTGCCAAAACAGGTCCAGATTTCATGCAGCCAGTGTAGATCCGCGGTTTTGACCTGTGGCGTGCTAATGTTGAACCAAGAACACCTATTGCATGACAGAGTAAAGCATTACTACTTGCATACATATCTTTAATGGTTTCTTGCCTCAGTGGCAAAAGCACTGCATGCACTCACACCAAACCAAGCATGCAACCATTGTTTGAAAAGGCGTGCCTGAGGCGCGCGCCTTAGCGCCTAGGCGTGAGGCACGCGCCTTAGCGCCTCAGCACAAGCGAGGCACAGCGCTATCGCTGGCGCCTAGGCTCGGAGGCACACGCCTCAGGCGAGGCACAAGGTGCGCGCCTCGCAATATTTAATATTATAGGGATTTTGGATTAAAGTTTTTGGCTTGTTGGGTTTCTAATTTGAATTTTATACTTTAACCCGATAAGATACTTAGAAATTCCTAAAAGAAACCCAAAAAAAATCCTAGGGAAACCTTCTGCTCGCCCTCTTCTATCACTCTCGTGTTCCCACGTCTTCTCTGTCCATCGAGCATCCAGCAACGGCAGGAACGAGCCAGCAGCAGCAGGAACGAGCAAGCAGCAGCAGCGGCGGCAGCAAGAAAACAAGAGCAACCGCAGTTTTCAAGTAGCAGCGACAGCAGAAACAGCAGCTGCGGCAGCAAGAAGCCAAGAACAAACAGCGGCAACAACCCTCAAGTAAGTATTGCCTCAATACTTCAGTTTTATTTTTTTTCTTTTGAACCTGTTTTTTAGTTATTTTTTATGGGATTTGATATATTTGTGAGGTTTTTTCTTTTTTTTTTCATATATTTTGACTTTTTTTGTTTCAATTGCATATTTGTTGATTTTATCCGTATTTTTATTCGTAATTTGTTGTTATTTAATTTTTGTTGACTTCTTGTTATGTATTTCATTGTTGATTTATTGTAGCTTGATTGAATGGATGATGCAAACCGAGAGGTTGCCAAAATTGAATTTTCAAGTTTGCTTTTGTTTAAAGGTATTTCTTGAAATAAACTAGGTTCAATTTATCAATTCCGATGAACTTTAAAGCAAGGAAGCAAAAATTTCAGCAAGACAAAAATTAAATCGAATTGAAGCAATACTAAGATGATGACCTTCAATATATGAGATAATAACAACCAACATATAATAGTTCCAAAAGGTAAATTCGGCTTTGTCGGACTTAAAGCTTTAGGTTTGGTTGTTTGGCAAATATGGTTTGTAATGGTGGAAGGCTAGATTAAAAAGGAATAATAGGATATCAGGAGATGAGAGATACAAAAAGTGCACCGTTCACACGATTGCGGGGGATCCACGATCGACGAGGGCGGTACACCACGGGTAGAACTTCGGCAACGAGGAAGAAGAAGATGAGGTAGTAACTTGAAAGAAAAGGGGTAGAGTAAAAGCCGATCTTGTCACGAGGAAGAAGTGACAACGATCAAGCTGAGGAAGAAGACGATCTCGGCGCGAGGAAGAAGTGTCGATGATCTCACCGGGAAGTAGAACACCAAGGATAAAGAGTGAGAGTAGAATTTTCTATTCATCCAAATATATCTCCTTTAAAGCTTCAAGAACCATGTACTTATAGTGTTAAAAGCCCTCTAATAATAAATTATTGTCTTTTCGTTTTCAACACAACACGATCACTCAAGAGTCATGCATAGAAAACGAAGCAATTTTGGAAATTTCGAAGGTCTTTCTTTTATTTTTTTGGGGAATTCCAAACGTCTTTTTGGGATTGTTTTTTTTGTTTATGGGAGAAAAGGGTTTGGATTAGCCAAATCAACTAAAACTAAATGATTTAAGTCCGAATCAAACACGAACCTACAAAATAAAAGAAAATTGCATTCGAAAATAAAACGAGATTTATTTGCTGCATCAGTTCCCCTCGAGTTGGGGAAATCTCGACTCCGTCGAGATGGCATCCTGATAGCTCTGGTATAAGTCCTCTTGAAGTTGGCGCAACTCTGCCTTAGAAATCCAACTGCTATCGGACAATGGTTGTCCACGCCAACGCACCAAGTATCGGCGATGAGTACCACGTCGCGTCACAGACTCGCGCACATCCAAAATATCCTCCACGCCATCTGATGGAGTTTCAATGTTGGAGCGAGATGTCAAGCCATCAATATCGACAGTAGAGGGGGCCTCTCCATGGTACTCGTATAGCTCGCTGACATTGATGATCGGGGACGTCGATTCTTCCGGAGGTAGATCAATTAGATAAGCATTTTCCTCTAATTTCATCAGAATTTTTAATGGCCTGTACTTTTTCCTCTTCAACTTGCTATAGCCTCCAGCTGAGAACCTTTCTTTTCTAAAATAGATTAAGACATTATCTCCTTTATTAAAAGTCATACCTCGGCGATGTTTATATGCCGACTCCTTGTACTTGACAGTGGAATCCCGCAACCTCTGATGAACTTGTTGTTGCACCTCTTGAATCTGTTTTAGGTAATAGTCGGCATCTACACTAACTCTACCAGGGTAAGGTATTGGTGCTCGGTCAAGAAAGTGGGCTATAGAACTGCCATATAAAGCTTCAAAAGGAGATTTTCCAATGGTTTGGTTTATGGAACTATTATAACCAAATTCAGCTTGAGGTAAAATTAAATCCCATTGTGTTGGTTTTTCTCCAGCTAAATATCTTAAGAGATTACCCAAAGATCGATTTACTATTTCCGTCTTCTCGTCAGTTTGTGGATGGTATGGGCTGCTAAAATTCAGCTTGCTTCCTGCCTTTGACATTTAGGTTCTCCAAAAATGACTAACAAATTTTGTATCTCGATCAGAGGTAATTGATTTAGGAATGCCATGTAAACGTACAATTTCATTGAAAAATAATTTTGCAATATGTGATGCATCAGAAGTTTTCTTGCAAGGAATAAAATGAGCCATTTTCGTAAAACGATCAACAACCACAAAAACTGAATCAACTTGGCGTGCAGTCTTGGGTAGGCCTAGGACAAAGTCCATGCAAATATCCTCCCAGGGCACAATGGGAATGGGCAAGGGAGTATACAAGTCGGTATTTTGAGTTTGTCCTTTAAATGATTGACAAGTCTTACACAGCTGAACAAACCTTTCAACGTCCTTACTCATGTTAGGCCAATAATACCTCTCTTGAACTAATCCCAAAGTTTTGTCTCTCCCGAAATGTCCCCCTAGCCCGCTACTATGCAAGTTCTGAATCAAGGACTCCCTTAACGATCCCTGGGGAATGCACAACTTGGACTTTCTAAAAAGATACCCGCCGTCCAAACAGTAATCAGAAGGTGAATCATTGTCAGGAGATAGGCACTTTTTTAGGATAGGACCGAAGTTAGGGTCATTTTGATATCGGTCCTTAACTATCTCAAATCCTACTATCTGTAAGGAAGAAGTGATAAGCAATGATTGAACAGCTTGAGGAACTTCAGTGTTCTTCGATGTTTCTTTTGCCAAAAGAATATATACCACTGGTGTAAGGTACCGGACTTATAAAACTATGAAGTTACGGTGTATATTTAAATGGTTCCGGTGAGGTTGCGGTGGAATGTAACATACCGGATTTTAAATATAAAAGTGAAAATAAATAAAAAAAAAGTATGAGATACTATTTTTATTGGATTTAGAGAAGTGAAATATAAGTTAGGAATGACCTGTGCTGAAATCGAAGCGAAAACTGAAGATTTAGAATTTTCTGTAAGAAACGGAGCAGATAAATTAGTAGAAAATGCACAGTGTCAGAAAATTATGAAAATTGGCAGAGATGTCAGAAATATTTTTATGAGGCTAGATTTAAAGTTTTATATTTTTCTGACACCCGTAGAGTGAGAAATAAAATCCGAGGGTTATCTGATAAAGATTACAGTTCGGCACAGTTTTCGATGATCAAATGGGGTCGAAACTGAAAACTTAAAATATATTCTTACTCAGTACGTTAAACTGAGCCTACCTGTCAAATTTGAGCTCAAACGAACATTCAGAAGGGTTCCAACTGTTCCGAACTGCTAAAACTGCCTGGAGTGAATAGTGTGAGGGGCTATAAGTGTATAAGAAGCTGATGCTTCTTCTTCCTCTCCTTCAGCCCGAGCACACACCACACACGCACACGACACACATACACACGCATGGAAAGGAAAAGGGAAAACCCTCCCTTTCTCTATCTAAATCTCTCCCAAAAAGAGAGGGTTTTGGTGGAGATTGAAGCTCAAAGGTAGATTTTCATCTCCATTGGCTTCTTTTTTTCCATTGGAGCAAGCTTTGAAGGTAAGCTTTGATGCCCTTTAATGGTATCTCTTTGTAGTTTGGGTTTTAAGCTTCAAGAATGGATTTAGAGCTAATCTAGCATGCTAAAGAGATGATTGTTGCTTAAATCACAGATCGATTTAATGATTTCTTGCCTAGTTGTAAACCTAGGGCTTGAAATAAGCTTTTTGAACCCTCTCATGGTAAATCTTTAAAGCTTCATTTATAATCCATAGAAATGGTTTATTTGGGATCCTAGCATGCTAAATAAAGGATAAATGCTAGAATCTAGGATTAATTTAATTAATTCTTGCAATAGATGAAGCCAAGGGTTCAAAATGCAATTTTTGGAAATATGAGGGTTTGATCTAAATTGACCTCTCTCTAACCTAATTGCTAGGTAAACGAACGCGTTGGCAAAGTTGGTTCGGCGATTCGTCGAGCCGTTGCAAAGTTATTAAAGAATTGGACGTTTAGGCTTCGTTTCCGCCTGGAGGGCCGAGGCGATGTCGTAAACTCATGAAAACGGATTTGAAGCACCGTGGCACATAACCGAAGACCTTTAATTTCCGAATCGCAAATCAAAGATCGTTTGCGTGGTCGCGTGAGAGTTCGAGCCAAACCGGGTCGCGGGTGTCGCGGGCGGCCGATTGCAAGTAACTACAAGCAATCGGAGAGTAAGTTAAGGTGGGTTGTGCTTACCAAAGCGACTAGGTTGCCCTTATGTCTAAGAATATTAAGAATTCGTGTTGATGCATATAAGTGTTAAACAATGCATGTAAATGTGAATGCTAAGTAGAAATGCATAGTGAGCAAGTTACATAATGCTAGTAATACATGATAATAATGTAATGCTAGTAATGCATGATATGATGTAAATGCTAAAGTAGATGCATATAAAAGATTATATATATGCATGTAAACTAGAAGGATGCATGTAAATATAATGCATTGAATGAAATGCATGTTGATGACATAGTCTAGAAATGCTAAATGTAATGTGCATGTTAATATGATAAGAAACCATGCTAGTAAGTGAATGCATATTAATACATATGTGTATAATGAGCATGTTGGATAAGATTCGTGTACATGTAGACTCGAGATGACAATAGGATGTCAAGTAGATCGAGTGGCACCTAACCTAGTGTTAAAGAACATAGGTTGTGAATGAATCTAGAGTAATGTGAACTAGATCGAGTGGCATCTAACCTAGTGTTATTGAACATAGGTCGAGTGGCATCTAACCTAGTGTATAAAACATAGGTTGGACATGAATGACCATGAACCTAGTGTTATTGAGCATAGGTCAAGTGGCATCTAGCCTAGTGTATAAAACATAGGTTGGACATGAATGACAATGAACCTAGTGTTGTTGAACCTAGGATGAATCATGAGTGGCATCCAACCTAGTGTTAAAGGACATAGATTATGGATTGAACCTAGAGTTAAGTAAACCTAGGTTATGTGATAGAGACGTTGAACCTAGAGTCAATTGGACCTAGGGTGAAAAGGACATTGGACCTAGATAGGTCAATACTATAGGGTTTGAAACCAACCCTTAAGCTATATGAAGTGGATTCCGGAATCCCTAGTAATGTGGCCGCACATAGAGCGGTGAAAATTGTGGTAAAAGAGATGGCAAGCGAATCATAACTGCAGGTATGTGTGGTTCTCCTCGCTTGGCAGTGATTCAACGGGTATGTGTGGTTCTCCTCGCCCGAGGTGCCATGAGAATAAGCTGGAATTGGGTATGTGTGGTTCTCCTCGTCCATTAGCTTATCGGATGATGCCGCCTAGGTTGACTTGAACCTTGCTGGGTAAGAGCGATGTGGTCGCTGCCAGATGACTAAGTCACGTCTTGAACCATTATTGGGTGAGGTACGATTAGTTCGCCGCCAGATGGCTAAGTCATGACTTGAGTTGTTGTTGGGTTCGATACGATGAGTTCACCACCAGATGGTTAAGTCAGATTTGCGGTAGGCTGTGACGGCAGCCAGGCTGATGTGCAGCCAGTGCGCGGACTATCCGCGGATGATCGACTCGAGGCCGAGTCGGGTGGTTAGCTTGGTTAGGTTAATGGAAACCTTATAAGCTAGTGATTGAGGTAAGAAACTGAGGTAATAGAGACCTTGAAGCAAGTTGAACTTGAGTTGAGAACCTAAGGTAATAGAAACCTTATAATTGAATGAAATGAGCTAAAGTTAGCAAAGTAAACGTAGAATCAACATATCTACTAGTGGTTTATACAGTTGCATAGTTGCATATATTCATATTGCATATCGCGAGGCATGTTATATGTTAGTTGCATAATTACATTACGATATATATATCTGTAGATGTTTTTGGACTAATATGATTGCAGTGCCTCCTTGGACCTATCAGTCGAGCTCTTCCCTTGGGTGGCCGTACCCACTGGAAACCATGGAGTTGGTTCTCACCCCATGTTGTTTTGGGGTGTTTCAGGTTCGCACGTGAGCGGCCCGGCGGCGCGAGGAAAGGGCGTAGCTCCATAGATAGCGCCCTACCCAGAGACCAGAGATAGCAATACCCCGTCGACATAGCCTAGGGGTTTGGAAAATGAAAAGAATACAATGTATCAATTTGTAATAAGCAAATGATGTAATAACTTAATTGCATTTGGGAGTTGGATGTAAAGTAAATGTATTATTGTGAATGCATGTAATAACTTAGGATGTGTTATGTTGTGATACTTTCCTTATGCAATCATGATTGATATCTGTTCCTGGTTGGAACCCTTGTAATGTTCATTGTATTGATTGCGACACCTAGGACGTACAGGAGAAACTCTGTCCGTTCGGCGGTCTGTCGACGTGCCCGAACTCGGCCAAATAGGCGGGGCTCGGGGCGTGACAATTGGAGACTTTGCTAGATTTTTAGAGAATTGGCTTTTGTTCAAAATCATCATTTTCTGCTCATTATTGGAAGGTTACTTTGGGACTCAATCGGCTTAGATTTTGGTTTGGGAAAGTAATTTAGGGGAACCAATCTAACTTTCTTGTTGTCATAAGTGTTCTCCCTACCATCATGTATAGTGCTACGATCAAATTGCCAAGGTCTACCTAACAATAGGTGACTCACATCCATGGTAACAACATCACACCAAACTTTATCAGTATAAATTTTTCCAATAGAAAATTCAACAAAACATCTTTCAATTACAGGAAACTCATCCCCATCCTTAAACCAAACTATTTTGTAAGGTTGAGCAAGTTTTTCAGTTTTCAGTTTAAGTTTATCAACCATTTCTCTAGAGACAAAGTTTTCAGTACTTCCACCATCAATGACCAGAAAGCAAAACTTGCCTCCTGCGCTACAGATGGTTCTGAAAAGGCTACGACGCTTCCAATCATCTTGGGTAGACTTAGAGGCTAATAGGACTCGATGGATCATGAGATTTGTTTTAGTAGCATCAGGAGATTCTTCGGAAATCTCATCTACATTTTCTTGTTCTAAAGTTTCTTCCCCATTTTCATTTTCTTCATGACTTTCTATTAGATTGGCTCTAGAATCAAATTTTCTCAGAGGGCAATCAGAGGATTTATGTCCAGGTTTGTTATATTTATAACAAATGATGCCAGATTCAACGGGTTTTACACCTAAAATTCCTTTACCTTTAAGGTCTTGAACAGGTCTTGAAGAGATTTGACTATCGTTCTTTGGGATAGGGTTAGTTTCTATGGTGTTCTTTACGCTCGCACTTCCCTGATGAAAGGTCTGTCTTTTAAGTTTATTCTCAGCCTTAAGTGCATGACTATAAGCTATGTCGACCCTGTAGAAAGTTAAAAGGGCTAACTTATCTTGGATTTGAGTTTAAAGACCGGCTAGATAGCGAGCTATTTGTTGTTCTTCATCCTCTTTAAGTTCATTACGAGCTTGAAGGGTGTAAAATTCTTCAGTATATTCTTGTACCGATTTAGACCCTTATTTAAGATTGTGTAATTTTTGAAAAATAGTTTGTCGATAATCAATCGGTAAGAATTTTTCTTTAAGTTTTTCTTTCATTCTTTCCCACGAGGTAACCTTTTCTTTACCCTTTCTAACCCTATTGTTTTGAACTTGTTTCCACCACACTAAGGCATGTCCTTTCAATTTAAGGGAGACAAATTTAACCTTTTTGTCATCAGGTAATTCTTTTCATTCAAAAAATTGTTCTATTTTGTCTAGACAATCCACAAAATCTTCAGGTTGTAATTTACCCTCGAACTCACTTACATCCACTTTAATGCCCTGATCCCATCGATGTATATTTCCTTGATTTTGAAAAAGAGGATTTCTTCTAGCAGGTAAAGTACGATTGTCAAAATCAGGGTCACTTTCCGAATCTTCTCCAACTGCAGTTTGTTGTTGCATAGTTAATCTTTCCAATAGTTGTTGAATGTTATTCATTTGATTTTGCATGCTTTTCATGGAATCTTGTTGTTTCTCAAATGCTTCTCTCCAATCACGAGGATTTTCACGATTGTCTACCATTACCAAATGCTTCCAAGTTGATCAAAAAGTGATGCTCTTTTTTTTTTGAAATATTTTGTTTAGATCAAAACAAATGCTCCCACGAAAAGAACTTGCTCTGATACCAATTGATGCAAACCGAGAGGTTGCCAAAATTGAATTTTCAAGTTTGCTTTTGTTTAAAGGTATTTCTTAAAATAAACTAGGTTCAATTTATCAATTCCGATGAACTTTAAAGCAAGGAAGCAAAAATTTCAGCAAGACAAAAATTAAATCGAATTGAAGCAATAATAAGATGATGACCTTCAATATATGAGATAATAACAACCAACATATAATAGTTCCAAAAGGTAAATTCGGCTTTATCGGACTTAAAACTTTAGGTTTGGTTGTTTGGCAAATATAGTTTGTAATGGTGGAAGGCTAGATTAAAAAGGAATAATAGGATATCAGGAGATGAGAGATACAAAAAGTGCACTGTTCACACGATTGCGGGGGATCCACGATCGACGAGGGCGGTACACCACGGGTAGAACTTCGGCAACGAGGAAGAAGAAGACGAGGTAGTAACTTGAAAGAAAAGGGGTAGAAGTAGAAGCCGATCTTGTCACGAGGAAGAAGTGACAACGATCAAGTTGAGGAAAAAGACGATCTTGGCGCGAGGAAGAAGCGTCGATGATCTCACCGGGAAGTAGAACACCAAGGATAAAGAGTGAGAATAGAATTTTCTATTCATCCAAATATATCTCCTTTAAGGCTTCAAGAACCATGTACTTATAGTGTTAAAAGCCCTCTGATAATAAATTATTGTCTTTTCGTTTTCAACACAACACGGTCACCCAAGAGTCATGCATAGAAAACGAAGCAATTTTGGGAATTTCAAAGGTCTTTCTTTTATTTTTTGGGGAATTCCAAAGGTCTTTTTGGGTTTTTTTTTTTGTGTTTATGGGAGAAAAGGGTTTGGGTTAGCCAAATCAACTAAAACTAAATGATTTAAGTCCGAATCAAACACGAACCTACAAAATAAAAGAAAATTGCATTCGAAAATAAAACGAGATTTATTTGC
Source organism: Ananas comosus (assembly GCF_001540865.1). Lineage (NCBI taxonomy): Eukaryota > Viridiplantae > Streptophyta > Magnoliopsida > Poales > Bromeliaceae > Ananas > Ananas comosus. The sequence continues at coordinate 2,090,270 of NC_033633.1, read as the reverse complement.
TGCATCAATGGATCATGAACAATCTAAGGAAGAAGAAGAAGAAGAAAAAGATTATGGCGATGCAAGCGATGAGAATGCAGATGAGCATGAGGATGATACTTGAAAAACGACCAAATGAGAACATTGGTACCACAATCACTTTTAAGTTTTAAGTTGAAAGTTGAAATACTTTTTTTAAAATTTGAGAACCTATATGCATGTGTTTTCTTTACTCTGTTATGGTTATTTTATTTTTATATGGTTATTTTAGGATTTTTTAATGTAGAACATCAATTTAAACTAGGTAAGTAAATATTGTGTGCTCGCCTTCTTGAGGCGCGCGCCTCGCAGTGCGTCTCGCGCTTAGGCTCCAAGAGAGTCTTGCTCCTCTTTGCGCCTCGCGCCTTTTCAAACACTGCATGCAATGCTCAGCAAGATGTTGCCTGTCCCATTTCATACTTCAATCCCAACTGCCAAGTGAGCTGAAACCTTTTCTAATTTAAATTTTAATAATTAATAATATCTTTAATAGTATGAGATGGAACGGATGGCATTTTAGTGGGCATTGCATGGTTGGTATGGGCCAAGTTTCAGGCAATAATTTCTTATGTAGTGCTATTATGCAGATAAAAGTTAAAAACTTAAAAGACTTCTGAAAAGTGACCAACCAATGTTGACGTGCACATCATCATCAACTTTTATATAAAAATCAGCATCCCAAATTGCTACGGCTGTTGAAAAATATATCAGAGTCTTCGAAGACAGTTCGTGATAGCCTTCAACATGGTCCTGTGAAGGGCATTAGTACTACATGTATGCAAAACAGGGCAAGAAGGCAAACCCCCCTAAATAGGCTGCCAGATTTGAATGAGGGAGAAAACTTGCAAATATCACCCACAAAGGCCAAGCATCAAGGAATAGTACCAGTCTTAGAAAATCGCTATACTGCTCGTCTTCTGCATCAACAGTATGATCAAGCAGACTCCCGCGAGTTCCACTGTACATTGAAGTGCATGGATTGGTTAGCAGCTACAAAAAATCATTAGCAGTGGAAAAACTCATACTGATTTTACCATAGTGAAATGAAATATATTAACATAATACATATATACTATGTTAAATTATCTATTTAGTTATATTCATATAAAGTCTAATTTTCATGTCTGCACTTGGAAAAGCTTATTTCTTACATATATAAATTTGTAATTAGACAAACACACCACTTTGAAGAACACTTTCCAACCCAAATCGAAATTTTCATAAATTGAATGACTCCCCTGATTAAAATAAGAGCATTTTCAAGCAAACTACATCTCCAAGTCTCAAGGGTCCAAGTCTCAAGGGGCATACATATAAATTCAGATTTTACATAAAGGTAAATATGTAAAATGAGAACTTTGCATGGAAATACGTATGTAAAAGTCCCTATAGAATTATCAGTTGCTATCATACCTATGGCCGATCACAAAACGGACAACAATCCCCTTCTCTTTCTCCAGTCTTCTTAAATTTTCTCCTAGGAAAAATTTACCCCCAAAATATATATATACATAAATTTTGCTGATGTAGTATACTTAGAATAAGAGCTATTTAAAGGTTCTACCATGAGGCATCCATGTTTCTCTTATAGAATCTCTACGTTTTCTGCTGCTGAATGCAGTTATGATCCCCATAACGAAAAAGACCTTAGGTCGCACTTTTGAAAGCTCAATGTCTGAATCTGCAGAAATCAGTGACTTTTCCTGTTTAGTAGCTCGTGCAGCTCTAGCTGCCGCTAGACGCATCTCTAAGTTAGATATAGTTTTGTCTAAAGTCCTGCAAAACAGAAGATGATTAGTTATAATAGAAAAATTCAAATTCTGAGAATACTGAAAGCACAAAAATTTTAGGATGTGCACTAACACTAAACGAGAGAGAGAGAGAGAGAGAGAGAGAGAGAGAGAGAGAGGATAAAAAGACAAGTAGAATCTCAAAGGTCTGTAGTAGATTACATGATCACATCATGAGTTTGTGATACGTGATTAAGTATTTCTCCAATATGAATGGAGTTCTGCTGAAATATCAAAAATGTGATTAGTTAGCTATACGTATTTCATGCATACAACTGCATGGTGCAAGGCCAACAAATAACATACAAATGTATGCAGTTACAACAAAATTGAGAAAGCATACTAACAAACAAAAGTACTATAGAAAAGGGAGATAAATATAGCATTGGGAATTCTGTAGCACTTACTTTTCTTTGACATGGAATATAAACTTCGGATAGTCTAGTTTGGGTCCTTTCCACAAATAAAGCTTTTTCATTTAGCTTGACAGGCTCAGGAACACTCCAAATCCTGCAAAATTCAAAGAAACATAATATGTTATATTTAAAACTATAAAAACAGGTGCAGCGATCCTATCATCAAATTTGGCTGAAGGATCAATACGATTATGTTAAGGAAACAATATTCCTGCAACATTGAATCAAGAGAAAGTCACAACAAGCAAAACAAACGTCACAAAGAACTAGATGAAAAAGTAATTTTGAGAAAAAACACACTAACCTACAAAGCAACTTTCTCCAAATTAATTGGTGTTGGTGAGTATATGAACTCTTTTTCTTTGTTACGCTGGATGTCAGGTACAGCATAAAAACAAACTATACAAAAAATGTAGAGACCTAAGTTTCAAAAAATTTTACGTGGGGTGACAAAATGAAGCAACTAGTAGAGCAACAAGGATGTCAACCAACAAGCCGGCGTGTGGTTCCACATAAAAGAGGCACGCTAACCATTTTCAAGCCGGAACACAGTTTTCCGAGCATTTGGTCACCCATGAAATGCTTTCTCATGAAAAATAGCTTTATGCATATTAAGGGAACTTGTTTACATATTCCATTTTTTGAAGTGGAAAATGCAGACTGAACATTGAAGATACCTCTCTTTCTTACTCATATCAGTATATTCATTTTTCTTTTCTGCAAGCCAAACAGGTATCCTTTTGAAATCTGTTCTCATCTTATGCAGACCAAATGCCTTTAAATACGAATTTAATTTTCCATGGAAAATACAGATTACATGGAACCAAACACCACCTATATTCCTTATTTCTTCAGATAAATGAACAAGGCATCTTTCTTCTTTTCATGTTTTACAACATTTTAAAGCCAGCTGCATATGAATCTAGCCAAAGAGCTAGAGTTTAAACGGTAGTCATATTCCAGTCCAAATATAAGAATCTGAAGAGAGAATTAGCACAAAAGAATCATTAATAGCTGCTACTGCAATTCATTTAACGCACGTGCTGCAGATCGCATCATTGTTGTGAATTCGGGCCTACTTTGCCCTGCCATAAGATGTGGTGCTGTTAGCAGTTCTACCAGGAGATGCATTATATCTGTCATAAATTAGAAGCATGAAATGGGAGCTTCTCCTTTCGAGACACAGAATCGACGGCAAAAGCTTTCATTCTTTTCTCTTTGCCAGCTGCTCAACTAAAGACTCCTGAAACCAGAAGCAGAGGCAGGGCCAAAAATCGAAGCTAACACACTTACGTTGAGCAATCCTTCCGCTCTTCTTCGGAAAAGAAGATTAAAGCAATGGTGTCCACCCGCAAGCAGATTTTACCCAGGACAAGCAACCAAAAAAAAAAAAAAGAAAATGAAATAAATAAAAAATAAAAAGCAAGGAACAAGACAGCAGCACACACAAATCATGAAAAACCAAGCAAAGAAATGGTCCAATCTTCGATCAAGGTTTCCCTCCCACGGCAACAGTAAAAACTCATTCCCGACCAAAACTCAGTTCATTAACAGAGCAAACGCTCCCAATCCAAATCCAATCCCAATCCCAATCCCAATCCCAATCAATTGAGAGAGAGAGAGAGAGAGAGAGAAAGCAGGATAGGCATTACGCACCTGTTGATAACAAATACGCCGAAGACGAAGCAAGAGGCGCAGAGCGCGCAAACCCATCTCGCCGGAACCCCTCCCGCCGCCGACGCCTTCTGCGGCCTCGCCGCAGCCGCAGCCGCCGCCGCCGGCCCCATCAAAATGCGGCCCTTCCTCCTCTTCTCTAAACCCTTTCTTAATTTCTCGATCTACTCGCACCGGAACTTTGGCTCTCCAATAATGATAAAAAAAATAACAGCACTAAAAGACGCAAAGGCGCCATTGCCGAGAAAGAGAGAGATAGATGTAATGTAAGATTGGATTTGGGTTTGGGGCCGCTCGGCGACAGCTCTTATTAATGGCCGCTCCGCATTCGTAATTCAACTCAGCGGGGGGCTTTTTTTTTATTTTTTTTTTTTTGAATTTGGTTTTCCGAAAAAATTTTATTTTAAAAATAGTCCCAACAAATTTATATTTATAAAAATAATTTTCATCATGTCATACAGACGTCACGTCAGTGCCACGTGAGCGGGACTGAAGCCAGTGTGTTAAGTTGAACACGGTAAATTATTCATCGTGTCTAAACACGGTGAATAATATCTTTACTGAATACGGTGAACGATTTTCCGTGTTTAGTGTATTACTTATTAGTAAACTTAGGTGAATACACGACTTAGGTAAATTAAGGAACTTAGGGTGTATTTGGTTCGAAGTTAGAATCAGAATCAAAATAAGCTAAAATCGGAATTGGAAGACTCATTACCTAATTTGTTTGATTCATCACCTTAATCGGAATCGAAATAAATTATTCCCATTGTCGTTGTTTAATTTAAATAGATATAAAAAAACGTAATCAAATTAATATATTAACTTTATCTTTATAATATATTAATTTAAATTTAAATTGAAAATTAAATATTAAAAATTTACATCAAAATTTTAAAATAATGTCAAAATTTTAAATCTATTTTTTTTAAAAAAAATTAAACTTTGAAGTTGAGTGGATAATTCCAAATATAAAACTAAATTTTGATTTGTTCAAATTCAAACTTAAAATTACAATTTAAATTTTAATTTGAATCCATAAATTTAATTTAAGTTTTAAATAAAATTTGAATAAAACTTTAATTAAATTAAAATTTAATTTAAATTCAAATTCATAAGTTAGATTTGAAATACTTGATTAAATTTTAATTTTTAATTCAAGTTCAAATTAAAATTTAAAATTATATATTTAATTTCTAAATTTAAACTCATATTTTAATTAAAAAGTTGAAAAAATAAATTTAATCCAAATAAATATCCATTCCGTCCGGATTCAACTTTCGATATGGCATCTTAGGCCGGATTGGAAAAAAAGGTGATTGAACTTTGAAGTTGAGTGGATAATTCCAAATTTAAAACTAAATTTTGATCTATTCAAATTCAAACTTAAAATTACAATTTAAATTTTAATTTGAATCCATAAATTTACTTTGTAAGTTATGGATCCCTAGGATCTAAAAGGTAAAAGACACCTAGAGGGGGGTGAATAGGTGTAAACGGCAACAATCTCGAAACTCGATGCAAAATTAAAATAGAATGCGGAAAAATAAAATCAGCACACCGAGAATTAACGTGGGAAAACTCCAAACCGGAGAGAAAAACCCACGGGACCGACCACACAAAGAAATCCACTAAGAAAATATGAGTACAAGTGATTTATCAAAAATACAAGATTCGAAATACCGAATTCTCGTTGTAGAATATCTTTGCCAGTCCTCGATCGCTTGAAATCCTCCAACCGATCACACTGCAAATCCTTGCAGCCACTCACGCCTCGATTCCACGAAACGCCCACCGAATCCACGGTCTTCACGCGAAATCCACGCGCTAACGCTCCATCCGAAGCTCGTAGAGATTTAACAATTTATGGTGATTTAAACTCTTTGAAAGCACATATGATATGAGGAGAAATCCAAATCAAAACATCACCAATTTGATCCTTAAAGAAAGTTTGAATCAAAAACTGAAGAATCAAACCGGTGATCTAAAACTTGATCTTGAGAAACATGAATCAAAAAAACTCAAATCAAGCCGTTCGGGTTTCTAAAAGATTATCTTGCTCAACTCAGGTCATATGGAGATCCTCATATCATATTTATAGGTTTAGAAGACTTCTAGATAGACTAGGATTCCAAAAACTCGAATTTAAAAACAGACGACGGTCTCAGGGTCCGGTCCTCTCGAGGAGACCGGTCCTCCTCTCGAGGAGACCGGTCCTTGGGGGACCGGTCCTCCAAGGTGAGGTCCGGTCTTACGCTGCGTAGATGTCAAAATATGCGTACGGGAACCGGTCCTCAATTTAGAGACCGGTCCCTCCCTGCGCAACAAGGAAAACCACTTACGGGGACCGGTCCTCAAGACCAGAGACCGGTCTCCCAAAACTTCTACGCAGAGAAGCTTGATGGGTCCGGTCCCTCTGATCAAGGACCGGTCCCCGACCCCTGATTTTTTTCAGAAAACTTTTTAAAAAAAATGAAAAGAAAAACAAGTCTTCTAAACATCTTTTAATAATGAAAACTTCACCACAAATTGTCTCTAATCATACCTGAGTTCTCAAGGGTCTTTGATCACAAAACTTCAATTCTTTTCGTCAATCTTCATCTTCTAATTCTTCGAGACTCTATCCAAACCCTTCACGAAATCTGCCAACTTATAAAATCCTTAACATACTTTAAGTTTTAAATAAAATTTGAACAAAACTTTAATTAAATTCAAATTTAATTTAAATTCAAATTCATAAGTTAGATTTGAAATACGATTAAATTTTAATTTTAACTCAAGTTCAAATTAAAATTTAAAATTATATATTTAATTTCTAGATTTAAACTCATATTTTAATTAAAAAGTTGAAAAAATAAATTTAATCTAAATAAATATCCATTCTGTCCGGATTCAACTTTCAATCCGGCCTTTTAGGCCGAATTGGAGAAAGAGGTGATTGGGGGATTCCCATTCCACTCGGGAATCAGAATCGGAATGGGACTTTCGCGTACCAAACACCCACAAACGGATTCGGCCCATTCCGATTCCGATTCCAGGGTGAAAAAGAAGTGAACCAAACATGCCCTTAGGGCCAAGGAACATGGTGAACCATTCATTGTGTCTGGACGCAGTGAACCATTCATCGTGTCTAGACTGTTGATAACACCATCAATAGCTGAATGTCATGTGCTAGAGCATATACAGTTCGACGATTTAGAGCTCACGAGCGATGTACTTACTGGAAGGGATGATCAATACCAAGTGATTATCAATGGAAGAGATTCTACTTGTTCATGTTTGTGTTTGCAAATCACATAAATCGCTTGTTCACATATTTTGTCATATTATAGTTCTTCACACATGAACATAGGTTATTATGGCTTATGTTCTCTTTGGTATACTGTCGCATCCTATCGTAAGGCTTATAAACCGCAGTTCCACCTCGTTCCCAATCGTCGTTATTGGATCGAGTCATATAATTCACTTATACTTCCACCACGTGGGAGAAGAAAAAAGAGACGACCCAGATCTACGCATATTTGTAATGTTATGGACGAAGGCGTTGGGAATAGAAAGGGCAAGTGTAGTATGTTGTAAGGACTGAGATTTTGGCAGTGTAGCTAAACTCTCTGTTGATAATATTTTTGTGTGTAATTTAATTACATAAGCGCTTGTCAAGTTTCAGGAGAAAACGAGTTAGAATGGTGAAGTTACGTGATCATTACTAATCACTTAAGGTGAATAGTAACTCCGGTTTTCCGAAGAGGCTGATGAGTAGATATGGCTTCTGGCGTGTATCGGACTCCGTTCATAGCAATCCAATAGCTCGTTTCATTCGGTTCAGCTATTCTGGAACCAATGGCATTGACGGATTTGGATTTTGATGCACGATTTTCGAGAAAAAGGAGTTTTATCGAAAAGAGGGTTTTTGTTCCATGCCATTCTTGCATTTTAAAACCCCTCGTGCCCTATGCATGTGACCTGGAGTTGGGTGGAGGATGTTTCAGGTACCTACTGGGGGTAGGGGATTCAAATTCGACTTTGAATTTAAGGTTTAGTGGGTTTACACATTTGTACATGCGTGGTGTTTGGAAAATTGGAGAGGGGATGGGTTTCGTCGCAATTCAGTAACCAAATGAGATGAAACAAGTTGTAGATTCAATGCCCCAGTCGTGCTGAACGCGCTGGCGCAATCCGATCGAAAATCCGACGGACAGATCTTCGGGAATAGCGAAATCTTCGCTGAGAGGTCGAAATCGGCAAAATGGAAAAATTGCGAAAGGTCCAATATTTTATGTACCGTTTTGCACGGTTTCGAACGTCGAGGTGCGGGAGTGCAAAATACACGTGCTGTCGAGGGCTGGACTGTGAATAATCAACCTTGAGGGGGTTCGCTGCAAAATTACGTTTGGTATAAATAGGGCTGTTAGGGTTTTCTTGTTCAAACCCTAGCCCTAGCCGACCATCACCCCCCAGCCAACCCTAGCTGACCTCAGCCCTTCCCTGCCCTCACCGTTCTCACGTCCCGGCATCCGGCAAGCTGCTCCGGCCGCCGGAAGAACCTCCCTCTCAACTTCTCTCTCATTTTGTTCCAACCACCGTGGCTGTCGGCCTCTGGATGTCACCTTAACCTGTGGAGTCTTCAACCTCGGGTTGAGGCCCATCTCCGGCGTCTCCCCCGCTGGCCCCCGCCGTCCCCGTCCGAGCTCACTGCGGCCAACCCAGAACCACTAGAGCCGAGCTCAACCCAGCTCGAGGCCGGCGTGTCACGCCCCCGCCCCGATACCGCTACCAATCTGGTCCGGTTCGGGCGCGGCGGACGGACGTCGAACGGACAGCACCTCTCCTGTCCGCCCAAGGCTAAGCAACCAGATCATGTACAATTAAGCACCTAGGAATTTGCTTAAATAACATACATGATCAAATACGATGCACGCAAGTGTAATACATCTAAGAGCAAGAACACAAGTAATATACCTGTCACGCCCCGAGCCCGCCTATTTGGTTGGTTTCGGGCACGCCAACAGATCGCCGAATGGACAGAGTTTCCCCTGTACTGCAGACAGAGTCTCCCCTGTACGTTCAAGACATAGCAATCAATACAATGTGCGAAGTTCCAACCAGGAACACATTTCAATCAAGATTGCATAATGGAAGGTATCAAACAACATAACACATTCTATGTTATTACATGCATTCACATTCATACATTTTTGCATCACAAATCTCATTAGATTCTTACATTAGCTTTCACTTAACTTCCAAATACAATCCGATTTAATATGATTATTACAACTTGATTCTTTTCATTCTTTACATCCTTAAGTAACCGACTCGGGGTACCGCTATCTCTCGTCTCGGTGGTAGAGCGCTAACTATGATGCTACGCCCTCGCCTCGCGCCGCCGCGCAGCTCACGCGTGAACCTGTAACACCCCAAAACAATATGGGGTGAGAACCAACTCCATGGTTCCCAGTGGGTACGGCCACCCAAGGGAAAAGCTCGACCAATAGGTTCAAAAAAGGCAACTGCAAGTTAGTTCAATAAACAGATAGATATATATTTTTATTATGCAACTAATAAAACCATGCCTTGCTTTACGAATGCAATAATGCCATGCTATATGCGAATCATGCAACTATACAAGTAGAATGAAGGATTTTACTTTCTATCATGCTATTCATAGCTTTTCCATAATTTTATACATCTTGTCACTTTACAATCATTGGTTACTTGCTTCTAAGGTTTTTCTCTACCCTAGCCAAGCTAACCACCCGACTCGGTCTCGAGTCAATCAACTGCGGAATATCGCACCAATACCAGGCTCGAGGTAATGGACGTCTCACATACACCTCAGTCCCAAATCCACTCGACAGGGATACTCAATCTATAGCTCATAACGCTTAATGTACATTCACTTGGCTTTTACCCAATTGCATCGAGGTTCACCCAGTTCTCCTCGAACTCAACAACTCAAAATCCCTTTTTGATCGTGGAGGCTCTAAGCACTGCAAGACCCGAGGGACCGTCTTTAGGGACCGCGCTCCCGTGGTGATAATTCCGGAATGCACCGCTTGAGGGGGAGCTACCACCCTTAAGCAAAGACTCAGGGCCTGTTTGGCCTCGCTTCTGAAAAAATGATTTCTGAAAAAGTGATTTTAGTTTGGAGAAGTGATTTTGGTTAAAAGCTGTAGAGCGTTTGGCAGAGTTTAAATAAAAGTGATTTTTCTGAAGTGATTTTGAAAAGCTGTTTGGCAACTTTTTTTTGATGTTTGCATAAATTAATATTTTTATTAAATTTATTTTAAAATAATTTAAAATCTAAATTTAAAATTTGAAAATTAAAAATTTAAATTTTAAATTTTAAAATTTTAAATAATTATGAAATTTAAAAATTAAAAATATAAATATGAATCTAAAAATATATATATTTATGAATTTTAAAATATAAAATTTTAAAATATAAATTTTAAAATTTTAAATAATTATGAAATTTAAAATTTAAAAATATAAATATAAATTTAAAAATATATATAATTATGAATTTTAAAATATAAAATTTTAATATATAAAAATATAAATATAAATTAAATTTTCAAACTTTAAATTTAGAATTTAAATAAAATTTAAAATTTAAATGTAAAAATATAAATAATTATGAAATATAAAATATAAAATAATATTTTAAAATATATTTAAAATTTAAAATTTAAATTTAAAAATTTAAATTTAAAATAATTATAAAATTTAAAATATTAAATTTAAAATTTGAAATTTAAAATTTAAATTTTAAATTTAACCTTTGAAATTTAAAATTTAAATTTAAAAATATAAATAATTATAAAATATAATATATTAAATATTAATATTTAAAAATATAAATTTTAATTTTAAATTTCAAAGGTTAAATTTAAAATTTAAAATTTTAAAATTTATAATTTGAAGATTAAAAATTATAATTTGAAATTTAAAAATTTTAAATTTTTTACATTCAAATTTCAAATTTCAAATTTCAATTGAATTTGAAATTTGAAATTTCAAATTTCAAATTTGAAAATTTGAAATCTAAAATTTGCGATTTGAAATTTTAAATTAAAATTTAAAATTTGAAATTTATTTTTCAAAATTTAAAATTTAAATGTTAAAATTTAAAATTTTAAAAATAAATCTGAAAATTAAAAATTAAAATAAAATTTAAATTTAAATATTGAAATTAAAATAAAAATAAAAAATTAAAGTTTTAATCCAAAATCAGAATCAGATTTTAAGAAGCAGTTTTTTTCTGCTTCTGATTCTGGGGCCTTCAAAATCAGTTTTCTGATTCTTAAAAGCAGAATCAGATTTTAAAAGTGAGTTGCCAAACGCTCTATTGAGCCGAAAATCACTTTTCAGCCCAAAAGTGCTTTTTAAAAGCTAAGCCAAACACCTTCTCAGTGTGAGTATATCCAATTCCCAATTTAGGAATGTATAGCCATAAGCCACAATGCCACAAATGCCACAATCATAATAGGTTTTCTACCTATTTATTCATGCCTCTCTCTAGGTCATTCTTGCCTCAATGCCACTCTTGGTTAAACTATGTTTAACAACTATGTTCTCTATGCCAATCAATGTCTCTATTGTCCATGTCACCTTTGTTTACTAATGTCCAAGTCCAACTCTCACATTCACAAAATAATAGGGTCCTAACATACATGTCCATTATGGTTCTACCTTTCTCTATGTTCAACTTCGTTAGAAATATGTCATTGAAAGCAATCAAGATTCACATGTACTTAGCCCTATCATGCATGAATGATACAAAATATATATACTCAAATGCTACAAGTGTTTGTTAGGTTCATGACACTAAGTTCACACTATACTTGTTCAACCTATGTTCAAGACACTAGGTTTAATGCCACTTGATGTCCAACCTATGTTCTTTAACACTAGGTTCATGTCCAACCTATATTTATTCACACTAGGTTCATATCATCCATGTTCAACCTATGTCCATGACTCTAGGTTTAATGCCACTCGATCTACGTGCATATATATATATATATATATATATATATATATATGTCCGCATGCCCATATCCTTTTTTTAACATTAGTATCTCTATAACATGATTATCAAGTATATTTTAGTATTAGCCATATGCTTACATTTAGCATTTCCATGACATGCATCCAACTATTATTAACCAATGCATATATTCTATCATTTCTATACCACATCATTCATGCATTTATTTAGCATCCTTTACAACTTATCATTATACTTTACAACTAGCATGTTCTCTACTTTTTGTTAACATGCAAATATCATTTATCTCATGCTTTTAACTAGCATCATTTATATTACATCATCATGCATTCTAGCATTTCTATATTACATCTTTAGCATGCATTTTCTTTAGCATTTACTACATGCATCCATCTAGCATTTATATACATCAATATGAATTCACTTTACTTAGACATACAGGCGACCTAGTCGCTTCGGTAAGCACAACCCACCTCATTTCGCATTCCGATTGCTTGTCGACACTTGCAATCGCCCTCCCGCGGCACCCGACACCCGGTTTGGCCTGATCTCTCGCGCGACCACCTGAACGGCCTCCAATCCATGATCCGGAAATTAAAGGTTTTCGGTTATGTGCCACGATGCTTCAAATCCGTTTTCATGGGTTTACGATGTCGCCTCGGCCCTCCAGGCGGAAACAAAGCCTAAACGTCCGTTTCTTTAATAACTTCGCAATGGCTCGATGAATCGCCGAACCGACTTCGCCATCGCGTTCGTTTACCTAGCAATTAGGTTTACGTAAGGTCAAATGAGATCAAACCCTCATATTTTACAAAACTTCATTTTTGAGCTCTAACATGAATTAACCTCCAAATAATCTAAATTAAATATAGCAACACGCTAACAAAGCTCATTAGAGGGCATTAGAACACTTAATGTGAAGGATTAAGCCAAATCCCAAAAGCTTACCACAATGTGAACGCCGCGACGAAAACACGCCGCTCCAACGGGTGCACGAAAGCTCGATCCGTCGCTCCCAACGCGTTCACGAGCATCTTCTCCACCAACGCCGCGAATTTGAGCGATAAATATAAAGAGATGAGAGAGGAATCTAGAGAGAGAAAGGAGGGTTTTCCCTCTCCCTCCATGCGTGCGTGAGGTGTGTGTGGGTGTGCACGGCTGAAGGAAGAAGAAGAAGCATCAGCTTCTTTAGTCAACACCCTCCAATACTATTCACTCCAAGCAGCAGTTTAGCAGTTCGGAACAGTTGGAGCCCTTTTGAGTTTCCGTTTGGGCTCAAATTTGACAGGCAGGCTCGATTTAACGTACTGAGTAAGAATATATCTTAAGTTTCCAGTTTCGACCTCGTTTGGTCACTGAAAACTGTACCGAACTGTAATCTTTATCAGATAGCTGTTGGATTTTATTTCTCACTCTACGGGTGTCAGAATAATATGAAACTTTAAATCTAGCATCATAAAAATATTTCCGATCAGAATAATATGAAACTTTAAATCTAGCATCATAAAAATATTTCCGACATATCCTCCAATTTTCATAATTTTCTGAGATTGTACATTTTCTGCTAATTTATCTGTCCCGTTTCCAACAGAAAATTCTAAATATTCTGTTTTCATTCCGATTTCAGCACAAGTCACTTCTGACTTATGTTTTACTTCTATAAATCCAATAAAAATAGTTTCTCACACTATTTTTATTTATTTTTATTTTTATACCAAAATCTGGTATGTTACAATACCAGTGTATAAAGAGAGATAGTCTAACTATTACAACCATTCAATAGTTACATCATTTGATTACATTACATTTTCATCTTCCAAAATGTAAATACATATTTTCCAAAATACATCATGGCTCTCCAATTTCTATCCAAAATATACATGGTATCTAGTACACGAGGGTACTCTAATGCACAACGGAATGCTACTAACTAACTCACTTAGGGCGCTATGCCCTTGCCGCGATCCTCGCTCGGCTCGCCCCTGTGTGTACCTGTAGTCCAAAACCACATAGAGTGAAAACTATATAAATATAGTTCCCAGTGGGTTCGGCCGCCGACGCCGCCGGTTTTCCCACTAGGTCTAAGCTGGCACAGATAGAGAGATAGATAGATATGTAGAAATAAACTGCAACTACTCTATCATGCCATCAATGATAATAATGCATGCAACAACTACTATCATGCTAGTATTATGTCATGAGTATATAAAAGTGCATAGTAATGTAAACTACAACATACACTATGTCTACTCAAGATAATAATGCAAATCTACTATGCATTCCATGTTTATTACCCAATCTACTTGGTTAACCCGTAGGTTAAACCCTCGACTCACTCTCAATCTCATAGGCGAGGAGAAGCTGCACTCGCATACCGAGACCGTCTACGGGACAATTACGTCTGCCCCTAGTGAAGTACTCCGGAGACTCGTGCCACGGTGGAGCGACCACCGACAGCGAAAACAAACTAGTGAGTATGATCCAATCCTCACAAGAGGATACCCTATCTACAAGGGCAACGTGCCTCTACTGCACAATATACAATGCATCCTAGATGCTGAGATCTCTACTATCCCTAGAACCATGTCATGTTTACTACACTAGACTTGATGCCACTCGTTCGATCATTGTAGTAAGTTTTCTAGTTAGTTGACACGCCACTCGTTCTTGTTTAGTGTTTCTACTACACTAGTTCAATACCACTCTACTAGGCTATGTCCAAGTTCATCTCTTTTGCCACTATAGGATTCTTTGTCTCAAGACCCAATCCTCATGCCTCCCTAGTCCAAGTGTTAAGCCCATACCGCTACACTACTAAATAAGCATGCAAGGAATAGAAATATACTTCTACTAATCCTATAATGCACAATCCACATATGATGAATAAAATTAACTTAGATATAAAAGGAAACCCGGATGCTTCGGAATGACACCCCCCACCTCTTGAGGGTATGGAGGCTCTAGAAATGCCCTCCAACGGACGTTACGACGAAGTCTCGGTCTTCTTGGTCCAAAATGATGCTCAATCGGCCTTATTTTGCCGATAGCTCTTGACCCACTTGACGAATGCTAAATCGGACTTCGCCCCCGCGTTTTGGCATCTACGAATTAGGTTTACAAGGTCTCAAATGAGATCAATCTCATACTTTACGAAAAACCCTCTTTTGGAGCCCTAGGGTTCCCATCTTGCCATTTGCAATTTGGAACCCTAACTTTAGCTTCAATCTACCAACAATGGTGCTAGGGGTCCATTTGACCCCATTTCCAAAACCCAAAACCCAAAAACCCTAAGTTTCATAAGCTAGGGTTAGAAGCCTACCTCTTGTGTAGCTTCCAAATGAAAAGAGAAGAAGAGGGAGAGGTCCAAAAGCCTCCCAAGCTTGATCTTCTTCTTCTCCATCCTTTTCCTCCTTTTTTTCCTTCTCTTTTCTTCTTCTTCTTCTCTTTTGTTCTTTCCCTTCTAGAGAGAGAAAGGGATAAAGAGAGCGTGAGAGAGGGGGAGAGTGAAATGAGAAAATGAGAGGAAGAGAGAGACCCTTAAGCCCTCTATTGTAACAATATCCCAATAAGTCCCTCAACTTTCATCTCTATGCACTACCCCTCACTGGGCATTTTCCGCCCAGAGGAACCGGTTGTTAGTTGTATGCCCTATAAGCCTATCAGGCTGACGCATTTTATGTTCTATGAGACATATTTTTGTACTTAATCTTTATTATTTATATAATTGGGTCTTTTATTCCATTCATGTTAAATGTGTCCATGAATCGTCCTTTGAATTAATAAGATGATAATATGTATTCTCAAGAGTTGAAAATTTGAGATACATATTATTGGTGATTAATTCATAAATGCTCTCAATCGGAGGATTATTATGGGGACGATGATTGATTCGGTAAGATTGATATGTGTGTCGCTTCCCTTTGGGATGACGAATCTCGAGTCATCAGTGTGGGGACACTGGAGCGAACATGCAGGTGGTTGTTGGAGAACAAAGGTACTGAGCGTGACCAACTACGAACAGTTACTTGGATGTCTACTCATTCGTCAGTAACTGGTTCGATGTTGCAGTGGTACAACTGATCCTTAGACCTGCGACACCACGGCCATTCAATATGAGGCTACTGTAGTTTGACTATGCAACAAACTCTGATCCTAGCCATGGGTCTTAGTAGTATATATTGGCTGCGGTCGGTTCATATCAGGAATGGGTGTGTTTATAGGGGATCTATCGCTCTCGGTAGAGAGATAATTAGTTCTATACTATTTGTAAGGCAAAGCTCAGAAATCCTCGGCTGGGGTAACATGGTGTATGGAAAGATGTTTCCAAGAGTAACCATAAGAGCTTCTGTCTGATCAAATTTGTCATATGACGGGTGATGGGGTTTAACGAATATTCCATGACCTTCACTCAGTTGGAACTATGCGATAGAAGGATTGTATTGTACGGTAATTGCACCTAGAGGTTTAATCCGATATTCACTTCTGACTGGATTGCCACTACATGCTGCTAGGCGTCACTGGTGGATTGTGGGAACCAATAGAAATAATTAGCAATTAATTATTCTATTAGGGCAGAGTCAAAAGAGTTTGAGCCATCGAAAGGAGTTTCGATGATGATGTAGATAGGGATCGCATCATATCTCACTACCAGACAGAATTGAACCTATTAGGTCACACACATAAGAAATCGTGCATGATCGATATTTAGGAGACGATAAAAGAAGTTTATCGGATGGATTAATTATAATTACAATATGGTTAAATACTAAAGTTTACTAATTTATTAGTAAAAGGACTAATTTGCAATTGTTGCAAATTAGAGGTATTTATATGTAAAAGTTGCATGGTGTATTTACTAATCGTTAGTAAATAATATGAGGACTTATGTGTAAATGTTACACACGAATCGAATTAGAATTAGGATTCGGAATTCGGTTAATATTATAACCAACTTGTGGGTTAATGGATAATCTAATCGGAATAGGATTTTGATTAGGATTACGTTAGGGTTTTCTCATTATAAATATATGTCATATGACATTAAAATTAATGGAAATTAATACAAGAGAAATAGAAAACCCAAGTCGTCAATCCTCTTTCTTCCTCAAGTTCTCCACAGTTAATTCATCGGTTTCGATCTTTAAAAAGTTGCTAGCACATCTAGAAGATTGATTCATCTTTCTCAAGTCAACGCAAGGGACGGATTGAAGCGGTCGTCTAATTCGATCAAGGGCGTGATTTCGTGTGGACACGAGTAGAGGCCGAGCGCGTGCGCGGCTAACCGAGGACGAACAAATTTTACCAACGATTGTTGACTTCGTGGTGATCTCGACCCGCGCGAGGTAAAATAAAATATAGATTCTTTTTTATTAGATCAATTAGATCTATTACTAATGATATAAAACGAAACACGAGGTGATCTTTGGTTTTCAAGAAAAATTTTTAATTATGTTATTTTCTTCCGCTGCGTACACTTAATTTTCTTACACCGGTCTCCCCGACTTGGGACCGGTCCCGGAGAGCTTCAGCTCGGGTCACGCGTTCGGGAACCGATCCTTCCCTGAGAGACCGGTCCCCGGGAGACTGGTCCTTGACCGAGAGACCGGTTCCCGAGAGCGGGATTTTCGGGACTTAGTCAAATTTTGGCTTTTCTCACTAGGGTCACGTTCGGGGACCGGTCTCTCCTTGTCAGGAATCGGTTGCCTCAAGGATCCCTGCAACTACTAGCCGATGAGACCGGTCCCTCCCTGCCAGGGACCGGTCCCCGAGAGCAGTTTTGCTCCAGTGCAGGTTTTGCACTATTTGCTCTCGTGAACTCGTTTCCAATGCATTTTTGGTGATTTTGACATCTTTGGCTTTTCCTAAGCTCACCAACACGACCCTTGGTTGATTTTGAACGAAGTCTAACTCTCGTATTTCGAGAATTCACTTCCTTACTCCTCCACTCATAAAAAGGAGTTTCGTCCTTGAAACGAATTCAACAACTCATACCTCATTGCATTTCTGTGAAAAGATGAGGATAATGCACTTTCATCGATTCCTCGAGTTCCCACGTAGCCTCACTATCTCTGTGATTGGTCCAACGAATCTTCACGTAGGGAATCTCACGATTCCTCCATTTCCGCACTTCTCGAGCAATAATCATCGCCGGAAATTCTTTATAGCTCAAATCCTCTTGTAGATCCGGCGGTTCGTAGTACATAACATGCTCAGGATCGGAAATATACTTGCAAAGGTTGGAGACGTGGAACACATTATGCACGCCCGCGAGCTTCGGCGGTAATGCTAGTCTATATGCTACTACTCCAATACGTTCCAACACTTCGAACGGTCTGATATATCGGGGACTTAGCTTTCCTCGCACTCCGAAGCGTTTCACACCTCTCATCGGCGAAACCTTCAGGAAAACGCGGTCACCTATCGTGAATTCCAAATCTCTACGGCGTTTCTCAGAATAGCTCTTTTGCCTCGACTGTGCCGTAAGTAGCCTCTCGCGAGCGAGACGGACCTTCTCTTCCGCCTCTCGCAATATGTCTGGGCTCAATGCCGTAGGTTCACCTACATCGCTCCAACATATAGGGGATCGGCACTTCCGTCCATATAGGACCTCGAACGTTGCCATACCAATGCTAACTTGATAACTGTTATTGTAGGCGAACTCGGCCATCCTCAAATGGTTTGCCCAACTACCCTTTTAGTCAATGACACGCCCGCAACATATCCTCCAGAATCTATATAGTCCTCTATGACTGTCCATCTGTTTGAGGATGAAACGCGGTGCTGAAATCGAGCCGTGTGCCAAGTGCTTCTTGCAGGCTTTTCCAAAAGTGCGAAGTAAAAAGGGGGTCTCGATCTGACACGATCGACTTCGGAACCCCGTGCAACCTCACAACGTCATCCAAGTATATCTGCGCCAACTTGTCGCCCGACCAGGTGGTGTGAATTGGTAGAAAGTGTGCCGACTTGGTCATACGATCCACAATCACCCAGATCGCGTCGTGGCCACCCATCGAACGGGGCAATCCGACCACGAAGTCCATAGCTATATTCTCCCATTTTCAAACGGGGATAGGTAAACTTTGGAGCTTTCCCGCTGGAAATCGACGCTCAGCCTTCACTTGTTGGCATATTAGGCACTGCGCTACATAGCGCCCAATCTCTGCTTTCATGCCCAACCACCAATACTGCATCTTCAGATCACGGTATATCTTGGTGCTGCCGGGGTGAATATTATAAGGAGTCCGATGTGCCTCTTACAATATTAACTTTCGGACCTCCTCGTTCTCCGGTACGCACCATCAGTTTCGAAACCGAAGCGCACCCTCAGCGTCTACACTGAAATCACCGCCGTGTCTACTCTCGATGTCTCGCCGCACCTTTTGGAGATTGGGGTCCGCAGGTTGCAAATTCTTAATCCGCTCCAACAAGGTCAGTTGGGCAACGAGAGCCGTAAGCATAGATGGGATTTCCGGAGCGACCACTTCGAGATCTAATCGCTCCATCTCTCTCCACAGTGGCTCCTGATGTGTGACCAACATAGCAAGATTCTCCACTGACTTTCTGCTAAGTGCGTCGGCCACCACATTTGCTTTTCCGGGGTGGTATAGGATCGTCACATCGAAATCCTTCAGCAGTTCCAACCACCGCCGCTGATGCATATTGAGCTCCTTTTGCGTGAATATGTACTTTAGACTCTTGTGGTCTGTGTATATCTCGTAACGCGCACCATACAAGTAGTGCCTCTATAACTTGAGGGCAAACACCACTGCGGCCAACTCTAAATTGTGGACAGGGTAATTCTTCTCATAGCTCTTCAGCTGACGGGACGCATAAGCGATCACCTTCCCGCCTTGCATCAGCACACACCCTAAGCCCGAATGTGACGCGTCGCTATACACCACAAAGTCTTCGTCTTGCACCGGTAAGGCGAGCACCGGAGTCGAAGTTAATCTATCCTTCAACTCTTGAAAACTCCGGTCGCACTCGTCACTCCAAATGAACTTGGTGCCTTTCCGAGTCAGACGAGTAAGTGGACCCACGATCTTCGAGAATCTCTCCACGAACCGTCTATAATAACCCACTAAACCCACGAAGCTTCGAACTTCCGTGACGTTAGTCGGGCGAGGCCAATCCTTGATCGCCTCCACTTTCCTCGGGTCAACAAATACTCCACCCTCGGAAATAACATGCCCAAGAAATGCAACCTCTTAAAGCGAAAAGTCGCATTTCTTAAACTTAGCATACAGCTTCTCCTCCTGTAGGACTTGAAGCACTATTCTCAAATGCTCAGCATGTTCCTCGTCGCTACGAGAGTAGACCAAGATATCATCTATGAAGACCACGACAAATCGGTCCAAATACTCCTTGAAGACACAATTCATCAGATCCATGAACGTTGCCGGGGAGTTAGTAAGCCTAAACGGCATGACCGTGAATTCATAGTCCATACCACGTGCGAAACGCGATCTTTTGCACATCTTCCGGCTTAATCTTGAGTTGGTGATAACCGGATTGCAGGTCAATCTTTGAATAAACTCGAGACCCTTGCAACTGATCAAACAGATCGTCAATCCTTGGCAAGGGGTACTTGTTCTTGATCGTGACTTTGTTCAACTCGCGATAATCTACGCAGAGTCGAAACGATCCGTCCTTCTTTCGCACGAATAGAACCGGGGCTCCCCACGGCGATACACTTGGCCGTATAAATTCCTTATCAAGGAGATCCAATAACTGAGCCCACAACTCCTTCAATTCCGCCGGCGCCATCCGATACGGAACCTTCGAGATAGGCGCGGTTCCTGGAACCAAGTCTATCACGAACTCGATTTTTCGGTCTGGCGGCATTCCCGGTAACTCCGCGGGAAATATATCTAGAAATTCCCGAACCACAGACAGCTCCTCGAGCGTAGGAGTCGTCCTCTCGACTTCTACAACGGTCGCCAAGTAGGCCGTACAACCGTTGTTGACTAACTTCCTTGCTCTCGTCGCCGATGCCGTGGCGGCGAAGTATGGGCTTCTACAAGCCCGGTAGACGAACTCTTCCTAGCCCGGCTCGCGAAACGTAATCACTTTACTTCTGCAGTGAATAGTCGCATAGTATTTCGAGAGCCAATCCATTCCTAAGATGACGTCGAAGTCTTTCAACTTCTTAAGCACCAACATACGGATGGGCATTATCCAATCGCCCAACCGCACCGGACAAGACGAACACTCCTTACAGACTAGAAAATCACGTCCGGGGCCCGATACTCTCCAAGTGCTTTTACTCTCTTGTAGTTCTATGTTATGCATGCGTGCAAATGACCTACTGATGAACGAATGTGTAGCGCCTGTATCAAACATAGCCCTGGAGCGAACTCCGTCAATTAAAACCATACCTGCGAACACATGTCGATTCTCCGCCTCAGCAGGTTCCTCGTCTTGAGTTTGGGCGGCGAACACCCGCCCGCTCGAAGCAGATCTCGTCGCCTCAGGCTGGCGTGGTACCATCGCAAGTCCAGCCGATGACGCAGCAGGTAGGACTCCTTTATAATGCGCCGGAGTCGCCGGAGTCGATGCGACCGAAGGGGCAGGCGAAGCCCTCACTGGACAGTAGCGGCTGATATGGCCCGCCTGTCCACACGTGAACCACTTCCCCTCCCGCTGATCACACGTCCTCGGCTCATGGTTCCTACCACAGATCGTGCACCGCTGCGGTCCGCGGCCCTTGGATTGCGTTCGCGGGTACTTCGGGGGCTTCCTTGACCTCAATTGAGCTCCTGAATTGCCTTGAGCCCGTTTCTTGCCACCGTCCTTCTCGAACGCCTCTCGCTCCTCCCGGATGTGAGTATTTCCTTGCTCCGCCCACAACGCTCTGTCGAGCACCTCCGCGAAAATAGTGAGCTTCAAAATGTGCATCGCCCGGTAGATATCAGCCCGGAGCCCTCGCTCGAACCAATCGGCTCGATCCCTGTCATCCCGCACTACGTCGGGGACGCAGTCAATGATGTGAGAGAACTCCCGCTCAAATTCCGCTACCGTGCGACTACCTTGCTTCAACTTCCGAAGTTGCTCTTTGAGCTTCTTTTTCTCGCTATCGGGGAAGTAGTTGACATAGAACAATCCCCGAAACTTCTCCCACGTCAACGGCGGAAGGTCGGAAGCTCGGTTTCTCTTGATTCGCTTCCAACAAACCTTCGCCGTTTGTTCCAAACAATGAGTGGCGAGGTAGACCTTGTCCCTCTCCAACGTGTAGAGGCCCTCGAACAAGGTCTCCATTGAGTCCACCCACGACTCAACCATCCATGGCTCGACCTTCTCTCCCTCGAAGGTCAGTGGATTGAACTTTCGGAACTTCTCGAGAGCCGCAAGCGCGTTCTCCCTCTCTGCCTCCAATGCCGTCGCATCGGGTGTCGTAGAACCCGACGCCGCCGGAGGAACGCTCGCCGGCGGAGGACGTGCCGCCACCGGAACTGCCGCAATGCCCTCGCCCTCAGCCGCCGTAGGCGCACGAGTTGGAGGCGGGGGCGGATCACGGCCCTCAGTCGCAGCTGCAGTTGCCGCCGCAAAATGCCGCTCCATAAGCCCTTGGAGCTGCTTGAATCGACTCTCCTGGCGCTGTACAATGCCGGTCAATACCGACACCTGCGCCCGTAGTTCCTGTACTTCACTAGATCCGGCTTCCTCGGGCATCTCAGGAGATGGTGCCGGAACGGACCTACGCACGTAGCATCTTGGGGACATTGTTCCTGCAACGCAACAACCAGGTTAGTCATCTAACCCACTTAACTCCGTCGCATATACTATATTACGCGACTCAACTCCGCCATAAGCGGACGTACACCATTGTATTAGTCCTAACTCTTAGCGTCATGTTGTCGGCCGCCAACACAAACTCCTCGAGCTCAGAACTAACACCGCTCGGATCTATCTCTAGCCACACTAGAGATCTATACTCGATCCGACCTAATCGGATTCTTCCTCAACCAATATAGGTTTACGTTTCTCTCACGTACTTATCACCTTAGGGTTGCCAACCTAGGTCTCCTAGGTCCATCCTAAACTCTCTCTTTACTTGCTCTTAATTGCTCTGATACCAACAACTCTGTCACGCCCCCGCCCCGATACCGCTATCAATTTGGTCCGGTTCGGGCGCGGCGGACGGACGCCGAACGGACAGCACCTCTCCTGTCCGCCCAAGGCTAAGCAACCAAATCATGTACAATTAAGCACCCAGGAATTTGCTTAAATAACATACATGATCAAATACGATGCACACAAGTGCAATACATCTAAGAGCAAGAACCACAAGTAATATTCCAGTGTATAAAGAGAGATAGTCTAACTATTACAACCATTCAATAGTTACATCATTTGATTACATTACATTTTCATTTTCCAAAATGTAAATACATATTTTCCAAAATACATCATGGCTCTCCAATTTCTATCCAAAATATACATGGTATCTAGTACACGAGGGTACTCTAATGCATAACGGAAAGCTACTAACTAACTCACTTTGGGCGCCATACCCTTGCCGCGATCCTCGCTCAGCTCGCCCCTGTGTGTACCTGTACCCCAAAACCATATGGGGTGAGAACTATATAAATATAGTTTCCAGTGGGTTTGGCCGCCGACGCCGCCGGTTTTTCCACTAGGTCTAATCTTTCCGAGCCTCGGGTTGGCAGAAAATCCCACTTGTACCGGTACAACCATTGAGTTGTCACCGGTACACTTTCTGTATCGGTACAACCATCAAGGTGTACCGGTACACTTCCTAGAAAATTACAACCCGAGAGCAGCCAAAGTCGATTGCTTTGGTGACCTTAGCGCTACTTTAAATACTATAATTCTCGGGATACAAGCCATAGGTCGGAACACTGTCAACGACCCTCCAGAATATCTGAAAAAACTCGGAACACAGATCAAACACTCGAACCTCGCAATTTGCAAAGGTCCAGTGTGCTACATCTGGTCTCTGGGGTAGGGCGCTATCTACGAAGCTGCGCCCTTTCCTCGCGGCGCCGCGCCGCTCGCGTGTGAACCTATAACCCTCAAAACCACACGGGGGTGAGAACTATATAAATATAGTTCCCAGTGGGTACGACCACCCAAGGGAAAAGCTCAACCCACCAGGTCCAAGGAGGCACTGCAATCATGTTAGTCCAACAGATATCTACAAGTATTTTATGCAATATTAAAATACATGAATGTGCCTCAAAACATGCAACATGAAATTCATGCAACTATGCAAGTAGATTAAATGGTTTTACTCTCTATCATTTGCCACTCTTTTATTGTTAGCCATTTTTTATTTTTAACTATTCTTTATTCTGTACTAAGGGTACTCACACCTTAGCCATATTATGCTCATTTACCATTCTTTCCTAAGGTTACTCTTACCTTAGTCACACTATGCCACTCGACTCGATCTTGAGTCAATCAACTACGGATAATCCGCGCTCTGTCCGGCTCGAGGTGAAGGAACTCTCACATGCACCTCAGCCAACCACAGCCTACCGCGCTGCATGACTTAGCAACCCGGCGGCAAAATCGTTGCACACGCCCCGCCATGGCTCAAGTCAACCGGCGGTATAATCCACAAACCGGCTTAACCATCTGGCTGCGAAATCGTCGCACACGCCCCACACCCTTCTCGGTGTGATCCATAAGTTCTGGGATTCCGAAATCCATTTCACATAGCTCAAGGGTTGGTCTTAATCCTATAGTGTCGACCTATCTATGTCCAATATCCTTTCCATCCTAGATCCATTTGACCATAGATTTAATGCTTTTATCACATAACCTAGGTTTATATGATTCTAGGTTCAATTCTCAACCTATGTTCTTTAACACTAGGTTCAATGCCACTCTTGTCCAACCTATGTGTAATAGACTGAAAATTTGATTAGAAGCTAATTGTGATTAAAGTGATCACAATAATGCTAAAATGCAAATTAAGCATTTCTAAAATTAATTAGCAGCTTGTGATCTGTCGTTGACATATGTTTTGGAAGTGTGAGAATAGACATGAATGGAATTGGAGTGGCTAAAGACATCCAATTGCCATTGCTACTTGAAAGCTGAAATTTTAGTCGATTGGGATCAAATTGATCACAATATTGCTAAAATAAAAATTATTTGCTTCCAAATTAATTTGGCAATTTGTAGAGGTTATTTGGCGTGAATTGGAAGGGATTAGGAGTGTTCGAAGCGAACTAGACGCGCAAGAAGGCTTTAAATTTGCTGCTGCCAGCTTGTTGTTAGTGCAGGGACTAAACTGCGAACCTGCAGAGACTAAACTGCGAACCTGCAGGGGCTGAATTGTAAACCTGCAGGCTGCAATGCATTTTTGCAAGTTTAAGGGGTTAAGATGCAGTTTTCTGAGCTTATCACTTAACCCCAGCTGAGTGGAAGTTGTACACGTGCTAGGTAACCCCTTCATCAGCTTGATTACATCCAACTTCTTCCTCTCTCTTTTCTCTCAGCCCTAAGAACAAGTTTAGGGAGAAAAAGTTTGAGAGAGTTGGATTCTCCCCTGTGCTGAGCTGCGAGAGGTAATCGAGATGGGAGATGATGCTGTTGGTGTTGTTGGTGCTGAGATCAACTTGATAAGATCCTAGATTAAAGTAAGTTGATGCCATTTTAAATTAAAATCGAAGTGGTTAGTTTAGAAAAGAGTTAAATGATTAAGTATTGGCTGCCAAAAATAGAAGAAGTGGTGAAGTTGAAGCCCCTGCTGGTCTGAACTGAAGAAATCTGGAAGAAGGAGCTTCGATTTGGGGGTATGTAAATTAAATCCCAATTAAGATTGATTATAGCTGTAATATACCGAAAATTCGGAAAATAAAGATGTCGAACTTTAGTCAAATTGACCAAAGTGCGAGGATGGAACACTTCGGAGAGTCCGAAGGTGTTAAGATGATTAAAAGTGAGTTGTGGAAGGTTTTCGAGAGCTAAAGAATTGAATTCTGCAAAACTGCAGATTTTCAGCTCTCGGGGACCGGTCCCTAAAGGGAGAGACCGGTCCCCGAACGCGTGCAGAGTGAGATAGCCGAAAAATCGGCTAAGTCCTGGAGGATCAGCTCTCGGGAACCGGTCTCTGTCTGAGAGACCGGTCCCCCAGAGACCGGTCCCATAGGGAGAGACCGGTTGCACTGCGCGCGGCAGCTCTGGCCGCGCTGGGACAACGTTCGGGAACCGGTCCCTGCTCGGGGAGACCGGTCTCTGCCTGCGCGAACTGCCCAGTTCGGGCAGTGTAATAAAGTGAAAGTTGAGGGGTTTATTAGCATTTTTGCAACCCATTGAGCTATGTTAGGGGGCTGAGGGGTTTTTCCTCTCATTCCACTCCCTCTCACACTCTCTTCTCTCCCTCTCTCTCTCTAGAAGACAAAAGAAGAAGAAGAAGAAGAAGAAGAAAGGAAGAAAAGAAGGAAGAGAAGAGGAAGAAAGTGGAGAAGAAGAAGAAGAAGTGAAGAAACTCCTTCTCCTTCATCTCTAGCTTGAAGAAAGGGAAGCTTATAAGGTAAGCTTCAAACCCTAATGTAGTAAAACCCTAGAAATGGGTTTGAATGAACCTAAGGTTGGTTTTTAATGGAATATATAGTAGTTTTGAAGCTTTCTTTTGCTTCTAAAGAGATCAAAACCTAGTTTTGATACATAGGTGAGCTTGGACCACCTCTAATGGTGAAATCCAAACTAGGGTTTTGGAAAGCCTAAGAATGGTTCTAATGGACTAATTAGAGTATAATGAAGCTACTTTTGCTTCCCAATGAGATCAAACCCTAGGTTTTGATATACATTGGAGCTAGGGCACCCAAATTGGGGCTTTTGCTCATAAGGGTTTCTAAGTGCAATTGACCCTCTAAAAACCTAATTGGGGATATTCCCGACGCGTTGGTGCGCTCGGAAAAGCATTTCGAAAAGTCAAAGTAAAGTTATGAGCAAAATGGCCTAATAAGGGTTCGTTTTGCCGCAGGTAAAGAACGAGAGGTCTAAAAATCCCAAGAAAATCCTCGGAGCACCTAAATAGACCTACAAGGTGGGTGGTGCTTTCCAAACTCATTGAAATTCTCTCTATGCCTAATGNCAAGCTAAATTTCTAATTAAGAGATCTCTGGGATTAAAAAAAAAAAAAAGGTATATGAGATATAGTTATACAATAGGTGTATGCAATGAAATTTAAATTGATTACAAGTTCCCTCCATTTTAAAATTTGGTAGCATTTAATGAGGTAAAACGACCACGCATTTAATGATCAATTAATGCAAATGGAGAGCCAAAAAAGGAGTAGAGCCCCACATTGAATATTTTGGGAAGAGTTAAAAACCCACTCATTAAAGAAGGGTTAATTACACACCCTGATGTACTGTAGCTTAGTACCCTGATGTACTCTAGCTTTAGTGTTACTTATTTACTATATTATATTATCTTTTTAATTATACGACTATACAAAAATTTTATGAATATTTATACTGTACTTTAGATTTAGATCTAGAATTTTAATCAAAAAAAAGAGAAAAGTAATTTTTATCTGTACTCTAATTCATCAGAAAGTTTATTTCAATGTAAGTATCGATTAAGCATTATATTACTATGCTAGAGGGTTTTTTCACTTTCGACAATGTATTTATATTTTTAGAGATATCACTAACTTTTTTTAATCAATATAATATATATAAATAATAAATCTATAAATATAGATGAAATTTAGCAGTTTTACTAAAAAATGCTGATTGAAAGTAGCAGAGTATAAATATATATAGGCCNTATATAGCTCATTTTGACACAGAAAATAAAAAACAAAAGAGGTTGAAAATATAGTTTAAAATAAGTTGAGAAAAGTTATCAATGTATCTATAATGGAGAGAATCATTTATATCTTTCCTACTATCTAACATTGTCTTTTAAAAAAGTTATTAGCTAACTTTCATCTAAAACAATTAGTTCCTTAATAAAAATGTAAAGATTGTCGATAAAAAAAAAATAGTATAGGAATGTATATTGAAAAAAGAAGATGGCGAAAACTAGAATAAGAAAAATGAACCTAAATGCATCTTATATTTGCTATTAAAAATTATTAATTTTAAAGCCTTTTAAATGTTTAACTAACTGTGTGTTGATCATCGATATGAGTATCTTATCATAAAAAAGGACGCGAAAGTAAAGATACTCACTACAAATATTCTATCTCAAATCTAATTAAATTATAAGGGAAAAAAATGAATATATAGTTATCTTTGAAAGTTGAAAAGCTCTCATGCATTAACTACAATACTACGTAGTTATGGTGTTGTGCTACATCAAAAGAAGCCATATTTTAATGCTTTTAATAATAATAATAATAATTACTGAGTTATTGTGTTTGTGCCATCCATGATATACATGTTTCAAGTTTCAACAACCAACCCTCCTTATGAGAAAATAAATGTAGTTGTAAAAGCACTGCGCTTCATTTGGGCTACACATAATTTGATAAATTTTTTAAGGTAAATTGCACCATTAATCCCAAACTTTTTCCTTTTTTCTTTTTTGGCGAAGTTTCATTTTAGTTCTCTTTGATGGTTTCTAAATTGCTAAAAGAGTTTCATTTTACCCTTATAAATAATTACAAATTTTATATTTTTATAATTAAATTTACAGTCTAATTATACAATTGACTAGATACTAATATACCGCCAATGTAGTAAAAAATATAATATAAATTTATAAACACTAAAATATCACATCATTGACACGTCAGTTTTTAGTGAGCTAACTTGGAGTTCCAAGTAGAAAATTGTAGAGATAATTGTCTATATATTTCTCAAAATCTTTGAAATATTTTTTTTTGTTCTTATTTTTTTTTATTTCAAGTATATCCCTCGTATATTTTATGGGTTATTTAAAAGACATCTATTGTTAGTGTTCATTAAATCATCTCGGATTAAACCTGAGTTTAATTTCAACAATAGTTAAAAAATTAATAAAAATACCTATTTTGTCTTACCTTAAGGACAAATAAGAAAAGTTAATAATGATATAACAGAATATTTGAAAGTATAAAAAATCGAAATACTTATTTTATCCCTAACTTAAGGGGCAAATAATAAAAGTTGGTGACGAAAGAAAAATATATTTGAAAGGACAAAAGAGTAATCTCACATAGATAACAGCGGTTCCTAATAGTTCACTAACAAAATTTAATTTTGAGGATATATTTCAAAGAATTTTTTAAAAATAAAAGAGCATTTCTACTACTAGCCTTCTATGAAGGGTAAATAGAAAAGTTGAAAATATTTCAAAAGTATGTAACCAATTGTCCCAAAATGGTAATAAATACTCAAATAGAGAGAGGTTTACAGGCACGGTGCACGGTTTACTGTGCACCAGGTGCGCACAATAAATTAGTTTGTCAAAAGACTCACATGTGGGCCCCATCTCTCAGCCTGAAACAGTGATACGCGCATAATGGAGAAGCAAATTTCAATGGCGAGCAACGAGTATTAAGTGTACACAGTAGCCTCACTCCTTCGTGCTCAACATATATATATATATATATATATATATAGACATAGTGTGTTAATGCACAGCGAAAGAGAGAGAGAGCTCCATTTTGGATGCGTAGTAAAACTCCATTTCTCCCTCTCTCTCTCTCTCTCTCTCTCTCGCGAGCTCGCCATTAATGGCGAACTAGCATTTTCCAAGAACAAAAGGAAATTTTTTTTGAAAAAAAGCACCACGAAAATGGCGCCATTACTATGTAACAGCTCCGTCGTCTTCTTCCTTCTCCTCCTCCTCCTCCTCCTACCTTGTTTACTCGCCACGCCTAGCGCCATTAACGACGACGTACTCGGCCTCATCGTCTTCAAAGCGGGGCTACGGGACCCCCGCTCCAGCCTCGGGTCGTGGAGCGAGGACGACGAGTCGCCCTGCTCCTGGGCCGGGGTCGCGTGCGACCACCGCTCGGGACGGGTGACGGAGCTGGCGCTCGCGGGGCTCGGGCTCGCCGGGGAGCTCCAGCCCCGCGGGCTCCTCCAGCTCCAGTCGCTCCAGAGGCTCTCCCTCGCCCGCAACGGCTTCTCCGGGGCGCTGAACCCTAGCCTCGCCCGGATCAAAACCCTAGCCGCGGTCTCCCTCGCCGACAACGCGCTCACCGGGGCCGTCCCCGCGAGCGTGGGCGGGTGCTCTGCCCTGGTCAGCCTAAACATTTCGTCGAACAGGTTGCGGGGGTCCATTCCGAGCTCAATTTGGTCCCTGTACAACCTCAAATCCCTCGATCTCTCCTTCAATTCCTTCTCCGACGAGCTCCCTGCTGGAATCGGTAAGCTTTACAAGCTTCGAACGCTCAACTTGCGCGGGAATCGGCTCTCGGGCCCGGTCCCCGCCGACATCGGCAGCTGCTATCTGTTGAAAACACTCGATCTCAGCTCAAATTTGCTCAATGGTGATCTCCCCGAATCAATGCAGAAGCTTTCCGTGTGCAGTTACTTGAGCTTGGGATCGAATTCGTTGTCCGGCCAAGTTCCCAATTGGATTGGGGAGATGAAAAGCTTGCAGCTTTTGGATCTGTCGCGCAACCAGTTCGCCGGGCGAGTCCCCGATTCAATCCAAAATCTCACTTTTCTGCAGAAACTGGATTTTTCTGAGAACAATTTTACGGGGAACCTGCCGGAATCGATTGGTGCTTGCAGAAGCTTGCTGGAATTGGACTTCAGCGGGAATTCTTTGATGGGTAGTCACCCATCTTGGATTTTTCGATCAGGACTGAAGAGGATTTCGCTTTCGGGTAACAAAATGAGTGGCATGATACAAATCCCCAGTGATGCTCCGCAGAATCTGAGCATGTTGGATTTATCTGACAACACATTTTCTGGTGAAATTCCACTTGATATCAAGAAATTTCATGAACTGAAGCTGTTAAATCTTTCAAAGAACTCGATTTCGGGTTCTGTCCCAGTGACAGTTGGAGAGATCAAGTCATTAGAAGTGCTTGATCTCAGTTGGAACCTATTGAATGGGAGCATCCCAAATGAAATTGGGGGATTGGTTTCTCTCAAGGTGCTGAGATTGGATAAGAACTCACTTACAGGAGAAATACCAGTGCAGATAGGGAACTGTTCATCCCTCACATCTTTGTAAGTTTCTCTTTTCCTTTCTATTTTTTCCATTCATGTCCTCCTTATTTCGATGTTCTATTTAGTTACTGCAATAATAATATTGAATAAATTGTTCCTGAACCTTTTTCTCTCATTATTGAGAGAGAGAGAGAGGGATTTGTTGAAGCTCCCCTTTAGAACTAATCTTTCACCAAAGCTCTTTGTTTGGTTTCTGATAACATTATTCTTTTTGCTTCTTTTGTTTTGGTGTGATAAGCGCTTTTCTGTGAGCACTGCTGTCTTAGTCAAAGTAGTTTTGGATTATCCTTAACTTTTTCAGCTAACTTTGCGCAGTTTGTCGTAGTTTATCACCCTCCCTAATCTTTAGTATTTGTCCTTTTAGACCAGGTTGGCTAATACTAAACTAGTCATTTAATTCATAATCAATACATTTCTTCTCTGTTTTTTTTTTGTCTAAATCATCTTGCATTCTAGGAAAGAATTGAAAAATGGTAAAATCATTGCTGGTTCTCTTAGTTTTAGAGTTTTCGATCGCAAACTGATTCAATTTTTTCTTTGTTCTTCGGTTGAATTTTGTTCATGAAGGATACTATCAGAGAACAATCTCACAGGGCCAATTCCTACAGCAGTAGGCAATCTCACCACCATCCAAACAATTGACCTATCCTCCAATAAACTCACTGGCACTCTCCCTAAGCAACTCTCCAACCTCCCTCACCTCCTCTTCTTCAACATCTCCCGCAACCTCTTTTCCGGCAACCTCCCCGCCGGAAACTTTTTTAACACCATTTCCCCGTCTTCCCTCTCCGACAACCCTGGCCTCTGCGGGTCTGTCCTTAACCGCTCGTGCCCCGGGGTCCTCCCAAAGCCGATCGTCCTAAATCCTAACTCCTCCTCCGATCCTGTCTCCAACCCTAACTCTCCATCCGATGCCCGTCACAAGAAGATAATCTTCAGCATCTCTGCTCTCGTAGCCATTGGGGCCGCTGCCCTAATCACGGTCGGCGTGATCACAATTACAGTCCTTAACATCCGAGTTCGCTCCTCCGCCTCTCGCTCCACAGCTGCTCTCGCCCTTTCTGACGATTACTACAGCCATTGCCATTCGCCTGCAACTGATGACAGTTCGGGCAAGCTAGTAATGTTTTCTGGGACCGACCCACAGTTTAGCTTCGGGGCCCATGCCATACTCAACAAGGATTGCGAGCTGGGCCGCGGGGGATTCGGTACTGTGTACAAGACCATGCTGGGGGACGGCCGTCCGGTGGCAATCAAGAAGCTCACGGTTTCGAGCCTAGTGAAGTCGCAAGAAGATTTCGAGAGACAGGTGAACAAGCTAGGGAAAGTAAGGCACCCAAATCTCGTCGCTTTCGAAGGGTATTATTGGACTCCATCCTTGCAACTACTTATCTACGAGTTTGTTCCTGGCGGTAGCTTATACAAACACCTTCACGAGAGCTCTCCATCGAACCATCTACCGTGGCAGGAACGGTTTGATATCATACTTGGAACAGCTAGAAGCTTGGCTCATTTACATCGTCACAACGTAATTCACTACAATCTCAAATCAAGCAACATTCTTATCGATGGGGCGGGTGAACCCAAGGTCGGGGACTACGGATTGGCCAAACTGCTGCCGATGCTAGACCGATATGTTCTTAGTAGCAAAGTCCAAAGCGCGCTTGGATACATGGCACCGGAATTCGCATGTAAAATCATGAAGATCACTGAGAAGTGCGACGTGTACGGGTTCGGGGTTTTGGCGCTTGAGATAGTGACGGGGCGGCGGCCTGTGGAGTACATGGAGGATGATGTGGTGGTCCTTTGCGATGTGGTGAGGGGGGCATTGGAGGAAAGGAGAGTGGGGGAGTGTATTGACGAGAGGTTAGGGGGTAAGTTTCCAGTCGAGGAGGCGGTGTCGGTTGTGAAATTAGGGTTGATTTGCACGTCACAGGTGCCGTCGAACCGGCCCGACATGGCCGAGGTGGTGAACATTTTGGAGCTCATCAGGTGCCCACAAGATAGCCCAGAAGAGGAGTTGATTTAGGCTACTCTTGTTTTTGTTTTTGGTCCTTTTTAGCTGGGATTTACAATATGAAGAGAAATATAGGATTTTAGATTGAAGAGAAAACTGGTTTGTTTGTTTATGGGTGAAAATAGATGGCATCTATTTTCTAATCTAATACTATTGTTGGTGAGGGGAGGTGAAAATGTTTTCAAACTTTTGTTTTGTGTTGTTTTGTACCAATGAATTTGTTTTCACTGAGCTCTTAACATTGTTTGATAACTCACAAGAACTTCACAATTCATAGATTGTAATACTATGCTAAATTTTCTCTAGCATCATCTTAGGACTAAACAAATATATCCAAGTCAAACACTAGGGAGTAAATTTTTAACTCAACCCTACTTTCATGTTATGGTTCTTTACAATGCATCTAAATCCTCATTATCTTAGTTCATTATTTAAATTAAGGAAATTATAACCACTCCCTTTGTCCTAAAGTTGTCCACAAGATTAGAAGGTACCTGAGCTGGGATTCTCTGTAACTCATGTGGGGCATTAAACAAAGTGTAAACAACAGTAATAAATTAATAAAAAGTACATGACAGGAGAGAAATAAATGAGTAAATAAATGTAAAACAATACCAAGCAATGTTGTGTTTAGAGGATCATGCAGGGTGGTGATGTTATATATGGCTAAAAAGGTTGTGAGTGCAGCAATGAAGATCACTTCTTTTGATAATATTTGATCATATTGTATAATCAAAATGTTGAAACATAACAATGTGGAGATTTAGCAGCTATGCAACAAAATCTAGTTTATTTCACAATTGTGTTATGCATCGGCAAATCCAATTCCAACCATAATCGATCTAAGTAAGAACCAGATGAAGCTAGATTGAAACAAGGCTAAACCGAAAGAAATTGAGCCAGAAACAAAATAAACGTGAATCAAGCTCTGATACTAAATATTATGCCAAAGGATTTAGGTCTAGTATAGATTAGAGTTTAAATTTTTGCCCGATACGAAACTAATATTCTTTCTTATGCACATGACCTGTACCTCTCTCTCTAGCTCCTTAATCACAAAGATAAAGTAGATCTATGTTGGTTTTTTAAGTTAAATGAAGGCTTAATTAAACCCTAATACACAAACAAGAATGTTTCCTTTCTTGGTATCAAGTAACTAAAAGACTACATATCTACATGTTCTTGGATAGACTACATAACTAAACCCTCTAGTCATCAGAAAAAGTTAAATAAAAGAAAAAAAAAAAAGGGACAAAAGGAACCATTGTCAAGATCAAGTTATTGAGAAAAACGGTGAAGGAGAATTCAATATTAACTACTTTTTTGGCCAACTTTCCGATATAGCTACTTTCGAAAGCCAAATGTTCAACGAATCAAATTGTGAAGTTTGGGAAGTTTCGAAAAGCTGAGATGAAATTATGAAACTCCAAGGTTAAAAAACTCTTATCCGAAGCTTTGCAGCTTCAGAGAGCAGCTGGTAGAGAATTTTAATATAAAGATTAAAATATTTCTTCAAATAGCTTACTAAACAACACTTATATAGAAGCTCTCCAAAGGCCAGATATAGGTTCTAAGAAAAAGTGAATAATGCATAGCTCTCTTCTTAGTAGCCTATGAAAATTTTGTACAACTCAAATGGAACATGGATCATATTGCTAGCATTCTTTGCCAAACATAAAAGAGTAAACTAATGGTCCCTAAACAATTCCATAGTTCCAACCTACTCATGTTGCATTTCCTTTTCTTTTTACTACATTTTCTTAATCAGTTGAAAATGACCTCCCAGGCATAAAAAGCATCCATTGATGCTGGCACATGCTGTAAAAGTCCCCTGCTTTTTGCCAGCTCATCTTGCCTCTCATTTTAAACACTTGCTTCTGCAAAGAGCCCCCATCCAAACCCTAACCCTAATTTCTAGTCCTACAACCAAAGCTCAAAGGCCAAGAAGAGAGAGAGAGAGAGAGAAAAGAAAAGAAAAGAAAAGAAAAGAAAAGAAAGAAAATGGGCCAGGTATCATTTAAAGGAAAAGTGAAAGGGATGTGTTGTGGTGTGACCCATTGTGTGATGTTCCCTTGCACAACTTTTTACTAGGTCATGGGGCCTGGGAAGAGCTTATTTTGTTTGTTGGGAGAGTTAATATCACTCCACTCATCAAAGCTTATGATGAGGATTTATGGCTAGCATGTTAAAGTCCTAGGGCTTGTATCATCACTCATGCCCTGGTTGC
Organism: Ananas comosus; assembly: GCF_001540865.1. Lineage (NCBI taxonomy): Eukaryota > Viridiplantae > Streptophyta > Magnoliopsida > Poales > Bromeliaceae > Ananas > Ananas comosus. Next base: position 2,055,017 of record NC_033633.1, on the reverse strand, counting down.
TTAGTTTATACATCAACTATAAATAATGTTCAAAAGATTTAATATACCAATGTTACCATGAAATGAACAAATCTTATACTATGGGTCAGTTTAGTTGTTGCGTTATAGGTTATAATGTTGTTCGATGCAATGTTACATGTGTGGGTCTATCAAAATAAGTAACACAGTTAAGATACTCCTAATCTCTTTTTTCTTTGTGAGAGAATAAGGAGTACTAACAACCTTTTCTTTTGCAATTAGAATCTATCTGAGACTCTTGTTCTTTGAGAGAGAGAGAGAGCATAATATCCACCTTATTCATTTTTTTAAGAGATAAACTTAGTTGAAAATATAAAGCAGCTAGATGTCGAACTTGAAAACATAGCTATCAACCATCAAATCTTTTATCGCTTGTGCCAGAAACGGTCAGTTATTTGAGACGGCTCTTATTTGGAAATATTAGAGGTTCTGTTTAACTTGATTTTAGATGCTTTGGAATGATTTCAAAAAGTATTAAGCAAATGGGGTAATTTTTGATATCGAATTTGCCATGATTTGTAATTCTCAAATATAAATAAAACTTATCTAACCAAAATACTCAAAAACTCCTTTGCGGATCCCGCAAGGATAAAACAGAAACAGTGAACAGTAAATTTCAAGTCAATCACATTCACTCAAAAGTCATGCGAATTCACTGATTTGAAAATCAATTCAACTCTACTTTGATTTGGTACCAAACAGCATTAACAAAATAAACACACAGATCCCAGATTGTGCAATTTACATGTTTTCACAGTTTCTAATTTTACCAAATAGGCTGAGAGAACTGCAAATCTGTATATAAGATGCAATGTATACAACAGAATCTGCTTCTAATTATGTTTTCTGGAAACAAAAGTCGAAATCCTCAACAGCAAGAAAGTGGACAACAAATCGAAAGTCGAAAAAGGAAAACTCTGGCTCAAAAAAAATTATTCATTAGATTTCCCTTACGCTCGGCTCATATATTGGCCTGTCCTTGTGTCCACCAATATCTCTTCGCCGACTTCTACAAACAACGGCACGTTCACCACGGCACCCGTGTCAAGTGTTGCTGGTTTTGATCCCCCTGGAATATAGATGCTCTAATCAGTAACATTAGAATTCCTGAACACTAGTTTTTAACTCTTATTCCTTTTTTTCTATTATTGAGGAGAGCCCTATGTTTAGTACATAGGTAGTATGCATATTTATACAAACTGTAGAAATGTATCAAATGAGAGGGGCACAAGTTGATTCAAAGAACAAGAAATCTGAAGTCCTGAACAAGATCTTACTGAATAGACCAAGTTTTTCCTTACTAGATTAAAAGTATTAGTGTTTACAACTAGGAATAAAATCGATGAACCTCCAACTAAGCAATCACTATTCCATGGAACTCCGGCAGAAATATAAGACTACATTATGGAGATTATATATTCTGCAGTAAATATTAACCACAAGACAAAAGGAAAAAAAAAGTACCTTGTGCAGTGTCACCTCTCACACCAGGATCGACATCAACCACAGTTAGCTTAACAGTGATGGGAAGTTCAAAATCAATAACCTGAGAAAAACTACACGATTTTAGGACCGTCACATTCATCTAATCTCAATACTCGCACTGAATGTATCAACCACATCAACAATCAATGATAAAATGTGTATAAATTACATAATCTTTTATGCAGATGAGATGGGCCAAACGAGCAGATGAGAAAAAAAAACCAAACAGAATTACCCGCCCATTCCAGAAAAGCAGATTACAATCCATTCCTTCTTTCAGCCATTTCTTTTTGTCGCCAACTTCCGCTTCATTTAAACGGCATTCTTCAAAAGAAGCCTGTTGAACATTATAATATATCATAATTACTAAATAATAGAGTTCTACCTTACTGGAAATTTACACCTAACATACATCATTAAATGGCTCCCAAAAATATAAAAAAATATTATATATATCAGAAGCAAAGTTCCCTATTTCAGGAATAAGAGAGCAAAAGCTAAGCCTTTGAGAAAATCTCAAGGGCCTGAGAACAATCCCTCTTAACATAACTAGTGTACAAACTCTACGCTTCATTGCATCATAATAAAATTGTGTTCCAGCATAGTTTTTTCAATTTTTTTTCCTTCAAACAAATATAGTTACAGGATGTAAAAATAAGAATAGAATTATGCGCATTTTGTATTGCCACATATGTTGTAATAAATAATAACAAAGACAGGTCCTTGTAAGTTGTAACATACAAATGTCATAAATTACACTCTCCATGACACTATTGGAAAGACCGTATGGGTTAGCAATCCGAAATGCACATGACCTGCCATCCAGGGAAGAATTGAAGAGATATGGAAGAACTATTCCAATATTCCATACCAATATCAACTTGTCAAGCATAGCCCTCTAGATATACTTATTCACAAAATTAAAGATTGTAAAACCATTAACGAGTGGTGATGAGACATACAATCTCTAGTTTCTAACTGAAAGGTTCCCTTGATTGATGACTTCATGCATAATTACAAATATATTTCCACAATTCTCATTCCTGCTATTTTATTTTATTTTTCTTACTTGGGAGAATCTAATGGGATTATCCGATATGTAGAGTATCGCATCAGTGAAGGTAACTCAAGGTATAATGACCAGTAAAGGACACACAAGGTGTATAAGACAGGTTTGCAAAAACATTTATAGACAAGTACCAGATCCATGAAAACAAATTGGTTCCCATCCTTGTAAGTGAACTGTTTTGTTTCTTTTACAATATTTGCCTCTTGTATCTGAAAGAGTATAAAAGTTAAAGAAATTGTCAGGACATCAGTATAAAGTACCAAAGAGAGTTAATAGTATTTGAGAATCAAAAATATAAATTAATACCAAATTCATGAAAACCAAAAAGATGAGTACATGTAAAAACAACTGAACTTGAGAAGGACTGTTGGTGAAGAATGGCCATACAAATAGATTGTGATGATACAGATTGATGACTATACGGCACCAAAAACAATTCTCGTCCCAAGTAGTCAAATTAGCTAAGTCTAATGTTATGATGCATACGATTAAACATACTTGGTGTTCTACACCAAAAATATGTACCCAAAAGTAAAGACATTTATTTGAACAAACTAAAACTGATTAGAACAAAAAATCTGCATAATATGCGGCTATGCGCAGAGACCTGTGGCTTCCGGTTACAACAAATGAAAAAAGCTGCATAGGGTGTGCAAACATATTGCTTAGATAAGCAATTATGAATAATAGGTCGAACACACTATATACGAGTTAAAGGAATCAGTTTCAAAACTATGATTTTGGTAGCTTATTCACAAAAGCACGAAGATTCAACGAATGTCATACATTTATCTCTTAAAAGAGTTATTATGAAAAATATATTAAAACACACTACATTGAGGTCTTGGCAAGACAAATATTGCTGAACGATATGAATAATGGTTTGTTTCTCGAATATGGCATCTACCATGATAGAATCAATGAGTAAACATATATCTAATACCAGTGTATCCCAATTTAAAGAATCTTAAAGATATAACTTATGCTTGTATTTACCGAACTTCCAGCTCGAAATGTTTTCTCAACTGTGTTGCCTGTGATGTAATTCCGCACTTTCGTCCTTACAAATGCAGCACCCTTCCCGGGCTTGACATGAAGAAATTCTATATTTGCCATCCAATAAGAAGAAGTTAAAACTTACGCACCACAAACTTACCAATTAATCCTCGCAAATTATAATCCGTTCTGCTGCATATAAGTAACCGAGCCAAGAACTACTAAATAGTAATAAGTTCTTACAGTTGCCAATTCACATCATAAAATAGACCTAAAAAAGGTGGGAAAATATCAGCTTAATAGCCATTCTGAACTAATCAGTTTTCTGATTTGCTTTACTTTGTTCACCACTTCCCAGTCTCTGTAAATTCAAGCATCTTGACGTGATCAAACATTACCCAATAAATTAAGTATGGGCATAAAGGAACCATATACCATAAATACAACACAAAAATCACACAATATTCATGTGCATTGTGGATTCTCATTGTATGAATCGCTTTCACGGAACATAAACTTTTTCTGCTTAAACACTTCAGTTTTTTTTTGTAACAAAACCAACTTCCGCAATTTTAATCCTCCACATGAAACCCCCCAAAAAAAAACTCTTTTTTTTCTCACAAAATGATAATTTTACCCTCTTCAACAGTACAATGACTCATTAAAAAAAAAACAACTTTTTTTCTTAAAAATCAGGGTTTTGTTGTTTTAGCAGCGAGAGACTAAACCAAAATTGAAAATTTGAAAAGGGCAAAGAGAAACGCAAGAGAGAGAAAAGGAGGTGAGAGCTCGTTACCAAGAACTCTCCACGGCGACCCATCCACCTCGATGTTGGATCCCACCTTGATGTCGTTGCTGGAGAAAGCGTATATCTCTGCAACCCCACAACACCCTCCACCTCAAAACCCCCACCCCACATTCTACATATATACATATACATATAGAGAGAGAGAGAGAGAGAGAAAGAGAACGATTACTTGGGAATCGAGAGCAAGGTCTCATGGGCAATTGAGGGTTAGGGTTCCATAGAAAGAGAGACGACGATGACGACGATGATGATGAGGAGGAGGAGAAGAGGAGGCGACCATTGCTGTGAGGGAGACGAAGACGCAGCGAAGCCATTTCCCCCCGCGCGCTCGCTTTTAAGATAAGGGTTTTTCCACTGGAGACTTTTTTTTTTTTTTTTTTAGGCGTAGTAGTAATGAGGGGGATTTTATTATTTAAAAAAATTTAATTATTTTTGTATAATTTTTTTTTTTCTCTTGGGAATGTAAAACGGGCCGGACGGTCCGTGGCCATATGGGCCGAGTTCATCATGGGCCGGAGCCCGACACGAAAACTGTAGTGATGATTAAAATTATTTAAATAAATATTTAAATACTTTTTAAGGACAAAAATTATCTGAAAATTATTAAGGCGATAAATGGTAATAGTATTTCACAAAACTAATATTAGAAAAAGATTAAAGTAAGAAAAATGCCTATGTGTGGTGAGAAAATAAGGTAAAAATATATTTCGTTTGCTCCTATGTAAGTAATACGATATTATACATATTGCAATAAATCGATTATAATATTATTTTAATGGTCTTGTCGAAAAAACAAAAAAATACATTTTTATATGACATGTCTAAAAGAATATTTTTATTCTGCTTAATAGTATCATATGACTATGGATACCAAGCAGCTCCGATGTTTCTTAGGCTTCGTTTGGGATTGCGGGGAGATTGCGTTACGTGCGGTGAGAAAATACATGTTTGTTTCCGTACGTAATATTACGTTCCGCATATCGTGATGAGTCGGTTACGTTATAATTTTCTGCAGTCCCATCGGAGAACGCAGAAGTATATTTCTATATGCTTTTTCCACAACTCAATTTTATCTTATAGCGTTAGATAGGCCTCAATACCAAACTAAGCCTTAATGCGCTAAATACTTTTTCTTTTCTTAGTTTTATAAATATTCTTTTTGTGTAATACTTTTCCTTTTCAATTATAGTTTTAGATTTAGAAAACTTGTATGGTAGGTATAGGTCATTTGAGTATTTAATTTATTTGTACCATATTTATTTAGCCCACCAAAAATTATATGTACAATAAATGTCCAACAACAATTTTTGTGACCAAAAATCTCTTATCTACCATAGATATTGATCAGATTTATTATATCTAATGCGTGCACAATAAAATCACGCTTTTTAACGTCACCAATCAAAAAAATATTAATCACTATATTGACCTCAAAAGATTTATTTATTGCTCCTAAAATATTATTGAGATGTAATAATGACGCAAAAAATATATTTGCAAAATTCCCGTAGCCATGGGCGAAAATGTTAGGTACATTTCAACTTCGACGTCCACGTGTCAGCCTAGGAACAATGACAAGTAAGCGTTACACGGAAACCGAGGAGTTTTGGTTGGGCGCGAGTTGCGTGTAACAACCACCGGTCCAGGAAGCACCTGAGGAGGAGAACGTTCTTGTCTGCACCCGGTGTATGTGTACGGTTCGTGCACCGCACCCATCCGCCCGTCGATCACGTCTCAATTTTAAATCTCCACCGTCGACTGAGCAATATATACATATAAGTTTTTTTTTATAATAATGGGTAAACTTCAAGTACCATCCCTTTAGTTTTGCATTTTTTCACTTTAATACCCTACAATTTAAAATGTATCCATTTAATACCCTATAGTTTTATTTTTTTTCTTTTCGTCGGCTCCTCTGTTAACTTTTTATTAAATTATATATAAAAAACTTTAGATACCCACCTATAGTTTATTGAATTTTTACTTTAGTACCTTTTAGTTTTAACTTTTTCACTGATTTAACGAAAAAAATTAGTAAAGAAATAATAAAAAGAGAAGAATAAAATTACATGGTACGAAAACACTTTAAACCACATGTATTAAAATGAGAAAGTGAGAAACCACATGCATAGATGGTATTTAAAGTTTTTTCAATAATTTATAACTAAAGTTTGAAGATGTTTGATGCAAACGGTTGGTTGGATGCTATATATATGAACAAATTCCATGTTATAATTTTTTTTTATATATTTTTTAAAGGCTTATTAACTTGATCTTGTACTGCTAAAATAACAATAGTGAGTTATGCTTCAAATATTACAATGTTATTATGCAATTATTGTTACAAAAAATATCGCTCTATGATTATAATTTAGTAGAAAATGAGTTCAAAAATATATATTTATAACTTTACTCACGTGCATAATGAATATGAAAGAAACACAGAATTAATAGGTGAAATAGAAGATGAGAATATATTTAACTAGTTAAATATTAAAGGTGGGAATTGAATTTACGATCTTATATAATAAAAGAGTTTAGAATTAACTCTAACATCATGCAACCCAACAGATCGATTTATTAGAAAACAATTGTAGAATATATATATCTTAATAAATGTGCCCTAAAATACTGTGCGTTTGCTCGCTACCGCACGGCTTTCTCCTGCACATGCAAACAATTGCAAGCCGCAAACCATGAATAAAATTTTGAAATATAATGAATGGTTGGTTGATTGCGATGCACGAGGCGCAGAGCACCAGGTGCAAGCAATAACTTCATGGAGAGGTGGTATTAGCATGAGTTTTTTTTTTTTTTTTTTTTTTTTTTTCCACTACCCCTCCTACTAAACCACTTGTTGTCTCTTTAAAACCCCTCACTATCTTTCTCTCAAATGTCTCCACACCATTCTCTTTTGTGCTTCTACCCCCCCCTCCCCCCCCCCCCCCTCTCACAGTAAGAGCACCTCTCATTTGTTCTTTTTTTTTTTTTTTGTGCATCCATAAGTGTTTTCAAACTAAAAATCAATTTTGTGAATTACTTTTACTTCTTTATTAATTAATTTATTTAGTTTATATATATTGTGGTGATTTATCTTTTTCTTTTTTTATTTTTTTTTCCTTTTGGATAATGTTTGATTGGCTTTTAAAACTGTGTAGTGGGTTCTGAGATGGTGATGGTGGATGGAGTCCCATTTGCTCCTGAGATCACAGTGACTAAACCCTTAACACTATTGGGTCATGGTATGTGTTACATATTATGCTACTTTAATTATGTTCTTACCATCCCTATGGTTTTATATTTTCTTACTTTAATATCACGTGGTTTAAAGTGTATCAATTTACTACTCTATAATTTTATTTTATTTTTCTTTTCGTTAGCTCATCCGTTAACATTTCGTTAAATTATATATAAAAAACTTCCATATCCCATCTAGATTTATCGAATATTCACTTTAGTACCTTTTAGTTTTAACTTTGTCACTGATTTAACGAAAAAAAATCTGACAAAAAAAAAATTTAAAATCACAGAGTACTAAATTGATACACTTTAAACCACATGGTACTGAAGTGAGAAAATGCGAAACTAGGAGGGGTATTTGAAGTTTACTTTTTGAAATACTAGGCTCCAGAGCTTTATTTTTCTTTTTATTGTACTATTTGAACATTTTCTAACTTTTATTTTATTTTGATTTGAGTTATTCTGAATGAATCCATTAACTGTTGATGATCTGAACGTTTTTCGGCTATAAAATAGTTAGAGCTGCGAAATTTGACGGGATCATTAAATAATTCAAAAAAAATCAAGTTTCAAGAAATGTTTAAACATTTGGGATCTATCCATGACATATATATTCTGTCATTTATAGTCAAATTATATCTATGAGACATTGAATTTTGGAGTTGTACTATGTGTACCATTTACAGGTATTACTGATATAGAAATTCATTTCCTACAAATCAAGTACAATGCAATTGGGATTTACTTGGAAAAGGAAAAAATTGTTGATCATTTGGGAAATTGGAAGGGCAAAAAGGGAACACTGCTTGCTGAAGATGATTCCTTCTTTGAGGCACTTGTTTCAGGTGAGATTTAATTTCAATATATAATTAACTTCGAAAAATTAAAATTTAGCGGTCGACATATGAGCAAATTAATCATTATTTTGTGGTTTAAAGTATATCGACCAAATCATTATTTTGTGGTTTAAAGTATAGCATTTTATTAATAGAAAAGTAACTTATGTTATTTTATGTGAAACAACCGTTGTACTCTAAAAGTTTAAGTTTAGAGAAGAGTGTTGATATAATTTTATATTTAACACTCTCCCTCACGCCTGGGCTCGAGACTTTTTGGAAGACCCATGGCGTGAATTTGAATTAAAAAGAAGGAAATTAATTATGTTAGGAGTCTGGCATGACTTCAACGAGTAACTATATATGTACATTGCTACATGATTCATCTGCAGCTCCCGTGGAGAAATATTTCAAAGTGGTTGTGATAAAGGAGATAAAGGGTTCGCAGTACGGCGTACAGTTAGAGAGCTCGGTGAGAGACCGATTGGTGGCCGTCGACAAGTACGAAGAAGAGGAAGAAGAGGCACTTGACAAGATTGCCGAGTTTTTCCAAACCAAATATTTCAAGAAGGATTCAGTGATCACTTTCTATTTTCCTGTAGCTTCTCGCACTGCAGAGGTAAAGGAATGATCACCATCAAAGTTCCTTCAACGTTAGCATCTTTGGCATAAATTAATTATCATTAATAGAGCAGATATTACTCTTTCTGTAATATTTTGATAACTTTTAACTTAGCAATATATACGAGATGAAATGATAAACACGCATGTACGTAGGGATAGTTCTTGTATTAATATTTTACTTACTTATCTTTAGCCCTTGAAAATATCTGACGGTCGGTCGGTGAGTTGTGAGTTTCGTTTTTGAAAATTTTGTTACAAAATGAAGAAAAATAGTGGCGAACGTCAATTCTTTCTTATGAACTTGAGCTCTAAAACCATACATTTCTAGCTTTACTAATATCAAGCGCTTTCGTTTGTCGGTTACGAGCGCAGATAACATTTGCGACGGAGGAAAAAGGAGAAGTGAAAATGGTGGTGGAAAATGCCAACGTTGCGCAGATGATCCAAAAATGGTACCTGGGGGGAAGCAGAGCTGTGTCTCCTACCACAGTGAAGAGCCTAGCAGATAACATTGGGGCACTGCTTTCTCAGTAGAATTATGTATTACTAAGCATGATTAAAAAAAAGAAAAAATTGGAGAAAAACAAAAAGAAAGAGGGAAAATGTTTGGTTTTTCTATTTATATTGTCAAATTCTAATATGTTTGTTGAGATGATCGAGAGCTACAATGAATGGCACAACCATATGGGCTGTGGTGATGGTGATTAAGTTGATATGAGATTTATATATAAGAAATATTTTTCATGTGTTAGTCAAGGTATGATTGAACAGTATAAGATGAGAAGAAAAATTTTGCGATTCGAATGGGTTGAGGATCACGAAGAGATTGAACTTTATGAAATTCGATAGGATTCGAAGGGGTTGAGCCAACACCGCACTCGTTTCATATTCGATCCGAATTTTGGATGCGAAATGGCCTTGTCTTAGGCCGTAAGTTGCCATTTTTAATATGAAATGATTATTATTAATCTTTCACTCTTAACATCGATAATTTTGGATGATTGGATAGACATCCTATTTGATATTTTTTTATTTATTAAAGAATTTTAAAACAATTGTCGATCATATGGAGAGTATGATTCTATGTTTATAACTAATAACATATATAGTATGTGTGGCCTTAAATTATTTTCTCAGAATAATATGAATTACTTTATTATCTGATCCTAAATAATTATATATAAGACTAAGAGAAACTCCTAATTTACAATTAGAAGAGAAAACATATATAGCCAATAACATATAAACAATTTATATTATGATGAGGAGGATTTTCAAGATGAGACCGCTTCGTCCATAGTTTATCATGTAAATGACATGAATTTTAAAGCTATATAAAGTAACGGAGTGTCCTGTGGTTTTCCTCCCCATCCAAATTTTTTTTCTTTTTCTTTTATTTTCGGGATACAGTTATAGAGAAAGTTTATTGTATTGTACTTGCACCACATCAGCAATAACATGCTAATTATATATTTTTTTTAGAAAAAAAAATACAATAAAAATAATTTTTTATAATTATGATGTGACACCAGATCATTAATATAACGGGTACATTCTAAAATTTTTCACATCCATAATGGGACTTTTTGTTTAAGCACCATTAGTTTTTCTTTTTTTTTTTTTATTTTCTTTCAAATTATTTGAAGGATTTTTTTTAAAAAAAAATGTTAGCTACTTACAACATAAGAAAATAAAAAAAATCTAAAATGTGACAATAATATTGCTGATATGGTGTCTCTAATGCCCATGATATCTCGTTCATCATACCTCAAATTTACACCGATCGTGCTTACCATTTTTTTAATTTTACTTTTCTTTCTTACTTTCTTGGAAAAGAGTTAATTCAACAGCTTAGGTGCAATTAAATATTAGGTTAACCTGTAGATTTTGACCATAAATTAATCAGGACATATAATTTAGAGAAAACTTTAAATACCACCCATATGGTTTCGTGTTTTTTTTTTATTTTAGTACTCTGCGCTTTAAACTGTATTATTTAGTACCCGTGATTTTATTTTCTCTTTTTATTATTTTCTCCACTAATTTTTTTTTCGTTAAATCAGTGATAAAATTAAAACTAAAAGGTACTAAAGTAAATATTCGATAAACCTATATATGGTATCTAAAATTTTTTGTATATAATTTAATAAAATATTACGAAAGAGCTGATAACAAGAGAAAAATAAAAACGTAGGATAATAAATTGATATATTTTAAACCACAGAGTACTAAAATAAGAAAGTGCGAAACCATAAAGATGACATTTGAAGTTTATCTTATAATTTATTACAGCCAAACAAGTATTACTTCTTGGACCATACACATCAGAATTACATATCTCTATATATAGCGGTCCGGTCATCTTCTTATTATAGAATTAAGCCAGAATACTTTTAAGCCACATGCACGAAAATTAACTCAGCAGCACCAACACAAATTAGGTTCTCTTTTGGGTCTCTTTTATTCTGCATTGCGACCATCTTCTTCCTACGGTATCCTGCAAATTAAGACGGAAAAAAAGAAGATAATATATATTTTGTAAGTTTGTTTGGCAACAAAAAAAGTGCCTTTTTTCTTTTTTTGAAATTTTTATAACTTTTGTAATTTAATAATAAACGTTTATCAATTATTGCAAATAAATCTCTTCCTTAAAAAATTAAGTACCATTGGTTTCAAAATGAGAATTATCATATAAGCGTTGATTTATATTTACCACATTAGCGCAATATTTTATCACTCTCTCTCTCTCTCTCTCTCTCTCTCTCTCTCTCTCTCTCTATATATATATATATATGAGTGCATCTACTATACTTTCGAAAGTACCGGGACTTCCATACTTGTAAGTTGTTTTCGATGATAAGACATCCGATTCGACGATCGGCTCTGTTAGGTATAATCTACCCCTTTGGAATTATCTAGAAACCAAATTTCATAATTTTTTGACATCATTTACTAAGCGATCAAAAGGTCCCAAAAATGACTTTTAATGGTCGATGCGGTACGTTTTTAAGTTCAACGGTGTAGAAGTATTCAAATTAGATAAAAATTTAATAGAAAATTCTACTTAATGTCAATAGTAAGACCAATACTTTCGATTTGAAATTTGAGTCCTTTACCACTGTTTTTTATAAGATTTTTATTTTCAGCCGTTTATTTTGAGGCTACTCGTTTACTAGACAAACGAAGTCAAAAATTTATAAAATTTGGTTTTTAGGTAGTTCCAATAGCGTAGATCATGTCTAACGGAATCGATCGCCGAATCGGACGTCCCATCGTCGAAAACAACTTACAAGTAAGGAGGCCCCCGTACTTTCGAAAGCGTAGGAGCCTAGCTATATATATATATATATATATATATATATATATATATATATATATATATATATATATATATATATATATATATNTTTTCTTTGATCGAGCTTCGGGTCGGGCCAGGCATGTCAGATCTGGCTCCCCAGCGCGACCTGGCTCCAGGTTCTTGAAACTGGGTTGTGCTGTGTCGGGTTGATACCCGGTTCGGGACGGCCCGACTGGAGACCGGGCCGTGCCGGGTGTAATGTAGGGATAGCTATCAAGTCCTGTGAACATATCCCTAGTAATAATATATATGATTAATTCACAAAAGAAAATACACAATACATTAAGAGGGTACGTGTGTCATTGATAAGGAATTCATTTATTTAATTTTATTTAAAAATATATAAAATTTTTTAAAAATAAAAATAAAAAAATATTTTTTTAAAAAAATAATATATAAGTAAAAAAATTTAAAATTTTAAAATACATTTATAAAAATATTAAAATTTTAAATTATTTTAAATTATTAAATTTTTTGGACCGAAATATTCTTCCCAACAGTGGCATTTTGGTCCAATAGACCCATCTCCTAAACCCAACTCCCAAAGCATTGGGAGTTGGGGTGGTGCAGGGGGAACCCAACTCCCTGCTCGGGACCGCCTTAGGAGGCACTGACCACATTGGTCGAGCCGTGCCGTGTCGTGTCGGGCCGGGACATCCCCTCAGGCTCGGCACGGTCCAGGCTCGTGTCGTGCTGGGCTGTGCCAGGCCATCGGGGCGTGAGAGCAAGGCCCAGCACGGCCCAGTTTAACTGGCCGAGCCCATCCGACACGAGTGTTATAGTGCTCGTGCCGTGCTTGGCCAGGCCCACTCTGATGTCGAACCATTATAAGTTTATTTTACTATTCAATCATTTAATTTATTTAATTTGAGTCCGCCAATAATATTTAAATTTCAAATTTAAATATGTCCTTTATCTGCACAAATTTAATTTATATGCCTCATACAATTCTGACAACTATAAGTTCATTGAAAAAGATAATTAGTTTTAATTTGAAAGCCAAAGTATTGTTGACGGACTCAAATCAAGTAAATTAAAAGATTAGACATTAAAATTAAAATTTTTAAAAATTAGATAGTCGAATCAAAAATTTCGGTTCAAACAAATTTTACATTATATTTAACGGCCGTAACTTTACGTACGTGGAGCAGTCGATATTGGGTGTGATCTTGTAGGGGAACGAGACCCCGCACTTGCCCGGGAGTGCGACGGCGTAGCCGAGGTTGAGCCCGGAGAGGCCCGCCGCGGCGGTCTTGAGGCACTGGCACGCCGTGCGGCGGTCGGCCGTCGTGCTCGCTGCCGCCAGCAGCTGCTGGATTCCGCTGCAGCACTGCGGCGCCGGGGTGCCCCCCGACCGCAGGTACGGCACGCACTGCATCAGCACACCGTAAACCTCCGGGCACGTCACCTCGGCTTCCGCGCAGCGCGGCGCCACCGCGGAGAAATAAGCAACTGCGACTAACAAAGATAACAACATATTGCGAGCAAACGAGGACCGGGCCATATGTGTTTGATTTGTTGTATCAACGAACGAATGTTTTTGGTATGTTAGGAGATTTGTATGTGATCGTCGTCGTCGGAGGTGTGGGCGAGGTTTATATAAAAAAAAGAAAAGGACATTTTGGGTAATTTTCACGCAAATTTTTGCTCCAGTATTATTTTGGTGTCGTGGTGTTTGGATGTTGGCCATAGAATACGTTGCGCATAGGAACAAAAAAGTAAAATAAAAAATTTTAATGTAAACTTCAAACACGATCTCAGTGGTTTCGTACTTTCTTATTTTAATACTTTGTGGTTTAAAATGTCTCAAGTTAGTATCTTGTGATTTTATTTTTCTCTTTTCGTCAGTTTCTCTGATAATATTTTATTAAATTATATACAAAATTTTAGATATTCTATCTAAGTTTATCGAATATTCACTTTTGCATCATTTAGTTTTAACTTTCTCACTGATTTAATAAAAATATTAGTGAAATAAATAGTAAAAAGAGAAAAATAAAATCACAAAATACTAAATTGATACACTCTAAACCATATGATACTAAAGTGAGAAAATATGAATCCACATGGGTGGTGTTTGAAGTTGTAAATAAAATCTATAAAAATTAATTAATTGATTATATATATATATATATATATATATATATATATATATATATATATATAGAGTAGGGCTGCTGTGCTCTCAGGAGTACGGAGGCCTCTGTGCTCCTGAGCCGTTTTCGATGATGGAATTTTCGAATCGACGATCGGCTCCGTTAGACTTGATCTAACGCATTTGAAGTTTCTAGAAAATAATTTTTGCGATTTTTTGATATNATTTTGTTGTCTCCATCGATGTTTTGGAAATGTGCTCATCAAAATTGAAAAAAAAAGAAAATCAAGTATCCAACCAAATATATTTGAAAGTCACGAATTTAACAAAAAAATGGTTCCTTTTAAATAGTGCGATTCGAAGCAGTGTATATTAATAATTAAATATCCTGTCTATTTATTTTGGTATTTTTTGGTCGATGTTTGAGCTCATTAAAGCTGAAAAAATGGAGTGTGATCCAACGAAATGATTTGATTTGAAGATCATGAATTTAACAAGTGGTGTGTAATACATAATTAAGCTAGAAGTGATTAAACTCACGAATTTAAATTGCAAAGTGTATATGACATAGAAAAAAAAAACTTTGCTTTTTTTTTTTTTTTGAGAAAATGACAATGGAAAATTTTGATACAAAATATTCCAACTACACGATAACATAGTCGATCGAAACAGTCAACATAAGTATTTGTTTTTTGTTTTTTATTTTATATTTTAAAATGACTCCACAAAAGTCTTCTTTTGGTCCAATTTGGTTGGGGATTAATTATTGTTATCTTATGAGTGAGAGGGATATTATTATCCCGTATTGAGTTGGAATGCATTTGGTTATATCTTCTTCTTTATTTTTTAACTTTCTAGCTTTTGGATTATTAGGATTTACTATTTGATGATAGTTTTATTATAAATTTAAAAAATTTAAAAACTTAATGTTTCAGTAGTAAAATAAAAACAATCTAATAAATTAATTAATTCTTTTAACATAATAAATTAAAATTTAAAAATTAATGTGAGATTTGCACAATAATCAAAGGACCATGATGTGATTTTTGGGACCAAAAGTTGAAGACGTTAGTGAGGAAATAAAGGAGAAATTATAATTGCTTGATGTACTGAATTTTCTCATAATTTAAACTTCTCCACCAATTAAATATCGCCATGTATGCTAATTTCTAAAGTGTTATAAAATTTATATATGAGTATAACATTATTCATGATTAAAAAATGCAACATATTTTCTAATATATTCATATTATTTATATTTTTCTCTCAAATGCTGAGATATTATTTTTTTTAAGACAAAGTTCAAATTATTTTCTATTACATCGATTTTTTAAGTAACACGCGGTATCAGAGCTAATCGATTCGTTCCCTTCTAATTAATATTTTGTTGTCTCCATCGATGTTTTGGAAATGTGCTCATCAAAATTGAAAAAAAAAGAAAATCAAGTATCCAACCAAATATATTTGAAAGTCACGAATTTAACAAAAAAATGGTTCCTTTTAAATAGTGCGATTCGAAGCAGTGTATATTAATAATTAAATATCCTGTCTATTTATTTTGGTATTTTTTGGTCGATGTTTGAGCTCATTAAAGCTGAAAAAATGGAGTGTGATCCAACGAAATGATTTGATTTGAAGATCATGAATTTAACAAGTGGTGTGTAATACATAATTAAGCTAGAAGTGATTAAACTCACGAATTTAAATTGCAAAGTGTATATGACATAGAAAAAAAAAACTTTGCTTTTTTTTTTTTTTTGAGAAAATGACAATGGAAAATTTTGATACAAAATATTCCAACTACACGATAACATAGTCGATCGAAACAGTCAACATAAGTATTTGTTTTTTGTTTTTTATTTTATATTTTAAAATGACTCCACAAAAGTCTTCTTTTGGTCCAATTTGGTTGGGGATTAATTATTGTTATCTTATGAGTGAGAGGGATATTATTATCCCGTATTGAGTTGGAATGCATTTGGTTATATCTTCTTCTTTATTTTTTAACTTTCTAGCTTTTGGATTATTAGGATTTACTATTTGATGATAGTTTTATTATAAATTTAAAAAATTTAAAAACTATAAATAGCAACTTCTGAAAGCACCATAGCTGGACCTTTCTATTTGATTTGTAGTCGCATCCATCGTGATCATGGGATGCGCCGTGGACGTGCGTTGATGTTGCATTCATGTTGGACATGATCGTCTAACACGGGCACATGAGTGTCGAACCTGAAACGCAAGGTTATAGTCATGTCCATGATCCAAAGATGCATCTAATATATGGATACCGTGCCGATGAGCCCTCCACTTGCGTAGCTAGCTTCGAGCATAAGCAACACGGTTTGGATTATTCTATACCGTTTTTAAAGGGTCAAATTGGTGGGCTTATAATCTTCTTAACTTTTATGAGGAATGCTTCAATACACCAGATAAAATAAATCTAATCGTTCATATTTTAAGGGCGAGATTGACTTTTGCATAGTGGTTACCTACTCAATAGGTTACCATTCATAAGGATAATTTGGAAAAAAAAATACAAACTAATTATCAAATTTGATCAACCTTATACAAATATTTGTTTCCTTGTTTAATTTTGTTACTTATCAAATTAGATAGTGCTAATTTGATAAGTAATAAATCTTTATAAATTAAATTTAAAATTCAATTTGAGGTTAAACTTTATAATAAATGTGTACATTAAATTCAAATTTAATTTTTATTTTTATTTTCAGAATGAAAAAATTTATGTTTAAATGAATAGTATATTTCAATTCAAATTGTTAATTTGATATATTAAAATGACACGAAATTTCAAATATACTAATTTAATTTAAATTATAAATTATGCTGTATTTATAAACATAACTTTTATTTTTTATTTAAATTAAAATCTTTTATTTTTAAAATTATATTCAAACTGTTCATTCGATAGTAAAAACAACATTAAAGTTTAAAAATATTGATTAAAATTAAATTTTAAATTTAGATTTAATTTATATTATAGCTAAAAAAAATAAAATTTGTTAACTATTTAAACTAAATGATTCTAAAACAAAAAAGGAAAAGAAGAGCGGCGAGAAAGAAGAAATCGCGGCCTACGTGTAGGAAAATATTGCGGTCCACGAGGCTGCACTCAGCCTCGTGGACTGCTCCCCCTTTTTGTGTTTGTGTGTTGTGTGTGTGTGTATATATAATATATGTATATATATATATATATATATATATATATATCCAATTTTATTTTTATATTTTATAAGAATTATAATTATTTATGCATGATAATAGCATAAATCTAAAAAAATTTTAATTAAATAAACGAATTTTTATTCCGAATTTTTAAATGATAAACGTAAAATTTTCGTATAAATCGCGTATGCGAATTATTGGCGAATCTAATTTTTAAACCGTATTTTTCAACGAACTTAAAAATTAAAATTGCGAATTTTATTCGTATTTTATCCGTATCGAATTTTTATCATATTCGAATTAACTAACTATGGTTTAAAGACATGAGGTTTAATTTAGAAAAGGTAATAATACAAAGATGGAATATTGGAGGATAAGAATGAAGGAAGGTGGAATATTCTAAATTTACAAAAATGGCATGTTATGAGGATGACAATTTACCAAAATACCCTCATTGTAAACTCCATGTAATAAAAAAAAAAAATTTGCCCTTATTAAAGTGGTGACCGGTACCTATACCCCCAAGTGCCGGTCACCCTCTTTTAATAGGTCTAGCGTTACCGTACATTTAAAGAATTTTAATGGCTGAGATTTGTTCGGTGCATAGGAGCATTGCTCAACTTTTATAGGGTTTAGTGGTTGGTACTTGGTACCCGAGATCTAAGTTCGAATCCTAATTGATTCACATTTTCAGCTAAGTTTATTTCTAAATGAAATAAACGAAGCGGGTAGCGTGCTACCTATCTCTCAAAAAAAAAAAAAAACTTTTTTTATAGGTGTTCCTTTTGTCTTAATTATCAAAGCTTTTTTTTTAAAAAAAATAAAAATAAAAATATAGAATAATTAAATATAATCTTTTTGAATTACGGGGCGGTAAAGTGAAAGCATGCTAAACCACAAAATAGTGAAATATAATTTTTTGAACCACCTAATGGTAAAGTAAAAATACACTATACTACGAGGGGGCAAAGTGAACTATTTTAAAAGAGTAATTCTGTTGTACATTCAAACAAAAACATAGATTTTATACTCTATCATCCAAAGGCCAATAATTTTATAGTTATTAATTTTTTAAAAAAAATATTAAAGGTCTAAAAGAAGTGTCTAAGCTTCTGGATGTACATGGATGTAAGATTTAACCCCACTTTTTGGTATTGAAGTAGCATTGTAATTGCTTGATCACTTAATTTTCTCATAATTTACACTTCTTTACAAATTAAATATTGTCACATATGCTAATTCGAAGCAGTGTATATTAATAATTAAATATATATATTTTGCTATTTTTTGGTCAATGTTTTGGGTAACAATTTCAACTACCGGAGCTCATTAAAGTCGAAAAAATGGAGTGTCCAACGAAATAGATTTGAAGATCATGAATTTAACAAGTGGTGTGTAATACATAATTAAGCTAGAAGTGATTAAACTCACGAATATAAATTGCAAAGTGTATATGACATAGAAAAAAAAAAACTTTGCTTCTTTTTTTTTTTCTTTTTTTTTTTTTTTGNTTGATACCAAAAATTCCAACTACACGATAATGTGGTTGAAATTAAATAGTCAACATAAGTCTTTGTTTTTTGTTTTTTAGTTTTTAAAAATGACTGCACAAAAGTCTTTTTTTGGTCCAATTTGGTTGGGGATTATTGTTATCTTATGAGTGATAGGAATATTATTATCCTGTATTGAGTTGGAATGCATTTGGTTATATTTTTTAACTATTTAGCTTTTGGATTATTTGGATTTACTATTTGGTAGTAATTTTATTATAAATCTAAAAATTTAAAAACTATAAATAGCAACTTCTGAGAAGCATCCTAGATGGGAGGAATTCTACACTATTATACTTACACCACGTCATCAATAACTGGCCAATCATCTTTCTTCTTTTCAAACAAAAGTACAATAAACATTTTTTTTTATAATCATGATGAGACATATGTCTGTAAAAGCAAATTTTTGATTGGTTTGTTACGCCACGTCACCAATATCCCCGTTGCATTCTAAAATTTTTTCATAGCTGGACCCTTAATTGTCTTTACACTTCTATTTGATTTTGTAGTCGTTGTTAGGATTTGATTATATTTATAGATTAATTCTAGTTAGATAAGAATTAATATTTAAATCTGTTGGAGATAAATTAAAATTTAAATATTAATTAGAGTAGGAATCTAACTAGATTAGGATAAATATTTAAATCTTTTGGAGATAAATCAATTAAAATTTAAATATTTATTGGAATAGGAATTCTAATAGGATTAATTTCATATAGATTCTCGCAAATATAGTAAATTGCAGATATATTCCTGCAAAATTCAACTTTCAGATCATATTCCTACAAAAGTCTTAATATTTTCAAATATGTCCCTATGGTTAGGATCCGTTAGAGAACTGTTAATTTTTTAGCAGTAGAGTTGTAAAATGATAATTTTGCCCTTGCCCTCTTCCTCTTCCTCTTCAGGTTGTGGGAGCAGACGGTGGCAGCAGTGGTGGCGACGGCAACCTTGTGGAGCTTGTTCGGGTTGCAGCCAACGAGGACAAGGAAGATGCGGAAGGCAAAGGCGTGGCCGATGCTTTCGGAGGCGCCCGTGATGACAGCCGGCGTAGGCACCACGACGGCGACGACGATCGGATCATCGATGACGGCGATGAAGAAGAAGAAGGAGGAGGAGAAAAGGAGGAGGAAAATGAGGATACGAAAAAGAAAAGAAAAAACAAGAAGCAGGAGAGGAAGAAGAGGAAAAGGATGAAGAAGAAGATGAAGCAGAAGAAGCAAGAGAGGAAGAGGAAGAAGAAGAGGAAGAAGAAGAATGACAAAATTGTCAATTCGCATTATTAATTAACCATACTTTAGTATTTAATTGTGATTAACTAGTTTTCTCTAACGAATCTTACCGGCAGGGACATATCTGAATATATTAAGACTTTTATAGGAATAACTTATAAAAGTCGAATTTTATAGGAATATATCTGCTATTCACCATGTTTGCAGGGACCTGTATGAAATTAACCCGTCTAAATATATTAGGATTCAGATATATATTTTCTGTTTGGTTGTTTTTTTTTTCTCTTTGTGATTGTATCAGCTTTTGCTGAAGAGACGGGTTTATAGTAAAAAATTTGATTCGACGCTTCCGTTGCGAAATTCCAGCAATCGATACCGAATTCACAGCAGTTCATACCGGAGCGGATTATGAATACTCAAAATTCGCTATCGGGACGAGTACCCGATTCCCAACATTCGCACCCATCGTGATCGTGGGATGCGCCCTGCGTCGATGTTGCATTCATGTCGGACATGAGTCTGACACACGGGCACATGACTGTCGAACACGAAATGCAAAGTCTATAGTCACGTCCGTGATACAAAGATGCATTTAATATATGGATACCGTGCTGATGAGCCCTTTACGTGCGTAGCTATAAGCTTCGAGCATCAGCAACAGCTACAACACGGTTTGGATTATTCTGTGCCGTATTTAAAGGGTCAAATTGGTGGGCTTATAATCTTCTTAATTTCTTATAGGTGTTTCTTTTGTCTTAATTATCAAGGCTTTTTTTTTGAAAAAATAAGCGTAGATTTTATACTCTATCATCAAAAGGCCAATAATTTTATACTTATTATTATTTTTTTAATATTAAAGGTCTAAAAGAAGTGTCTAAGCTCTTGGATGGATGGATGGATGTAAGATTTAATCCTACTTTAATTGTTGTATAGAAGTAGCATTTCTCTTTTTTAAAACTTTAAAAATTACACCGATTGTCCCTAGAGCAAGTGGCAAAGGATTTGGTGGTTGGTACCCGAGGTCTCTAGTTCGAATTCTAGTTGATTCATATTTCTAGCTAAGTTTATTTTTAAATAAATAAAATAAACGAAGCGGCTAGCATGCTATCTATTTCTCAAAAAAAAAAAACTTAAAATTATATTATGAATTATAACATATTTTGATTCCACTATCTGAGTATTTAAATATTTTATTTTTGATATTATTTTTTAATTAATTGAGTTTGGCCAGAATGGTTTAAGTACCAACTCCTTAGTGTTTTTACGTTGTATTCGATGATAAGGCTTCCGGATTAATGATCAACACTATTGAACATGATTTACATGCTACGAACTTTTAAAGATAAGATTTCGTAATTTTTCGACATTATTTACTATTTATTCAAATAGTCTCAGAGTCAATAAATTTCATCAGCATATAAAAGATGTATTTGAGACCGCTTAATCACTAGATAAATAATATCAAACAATATAAAATTTATTTTCTAAAAAGTTTATGAGATGAAGATCATAACTTACGAGATGCCATTATAGAATAAACTAAATTGAAGTATTGAAAGGTTGGTGTTTCTATAGCTCAATTCCTTTTGATTTATTAATTTGAGTAATTTGATCATCTTTCTTTCAACTTTACTATTTGGAGGTATTCTTTTTTCCAACGTATTTGATTAGAATATACTATTGCATGCGTATGTTCACATCAAAATGAAGGGTGCGTCCAAATATTAATAATTGAGAAACTACCAAATAACTTAAATAAAAATAATTTAGAAGATGAGATACTAAAACTAAAACTTTTAGGTATCGTTTGGTTCGGGGATAAGCAAAAAGTGGGTATTCCAGGGATAGGTATAAATTGAGGTATAAGCGAGAATTAGATCAATTTTGTGTTTGGATGAAAATTGAGTTATTGCTGGGAATAAGAAAAATAGCGTTTGGTTAGGTAAGATGGGATAAGAATTAAAGTTGGTAGTTAAAAATAAAAAATAATGATATTATCTTTTTCTTTATATTAGAATTTAAACTTTTATATTTTATATTTATATTTTAAAAGTTAAAATATAAACTTTTAATTTAAAAATTAAAATTAAAATTTTAAATTTTAAAATCTCAAATTTATAATTTTAAAAAATTAATTTTTTAAAGTTTGAACATTAAATTTAAGATGAAATTTTAATTTAAAAAATAACATATCAAATTCTAAATATAAAAAAAATTTAAATATCAAAATTTTAAATTTTAAATTAAACAATTTAAAATTTAAATTTTTAATTTTGTAATTTTAAAATTATAAATTTTAATTTTTGAATTTATAATTTAAATTTTATAATAAATTAAATTCTCTCTCTCTCTCTCTCTCTCTCTTCATGGGTGGAACAAGCAGGGTGATCCTAAAAATACTTTTTTTTAAATTCAAAAATTAAAATTTTAATTTTAAAATTTAAAATTTAAGATCAAATTAAATTTTAAAATATAAATATCAAATTTATATTAAAAAATATAAAATTTAATTAAAATTTAAAATTTAAATTTAAAATTTAAAACTATAAACTTGAATTTTGAATTACCAATTATAATTTTAAAACTAAAATTAAAATTAAAATTTTTAATTTTTATTTTTTTAAAAATAAGGGTGGAACAACTTGTTCCCACCCTATTCCACCTAAGGGTGGGAAACTAGCTATTCCCACCCTTAACGGGTTATCCTAGGATAACCCGTTAAGGGTGGGAATAGCTAGTTCCCACCTTTAAAAATAGTGTTTGGGGAACAAGGGGGGGATAACCCCTTATCCCCACCCTTGTTCCCCAACCAAACATGGCCTTAGAATTCACAGTTTGGCTTGCTTTAACAAGCGTGTAGTCATGTGAATCACTGAGATATTTAAATTAATCAAGTGATCCGCTAAAATAAGTAAAGCGTCAAAACACAATAACAAAAAAAGCCATCCAATAGCTAAAATCATATAAATTAAAAGATTAAATAGCAAACTTAACAAATATACATTATCTATTCCTTTCAAAGTGGATTATATTTTATATAAGTTTCATAAGTTATGTTTTGTTGTTCTTTGGAAACAATCGTATGCGGCAAGGTACAGAGAAAACAAAATTCGAAGGGCAGCATCATGAATTCAACCGATCGTCCTTAGAGCAAGTGGTAAAGGGCTGGGTGGTTGGTACCTAAGACCCAAATTCGAATCCTAGTTGTTTCACATTTTCAGCTAAGTTTATTTCTAAATGAAATAAACGAAGCGGGTAGCGTGCTATCTATTTCTTAAAAAAAAAAAAAAAAAAAAATCAAGAGGTAGTTTTAAAGCATGCGCATGCTCTGTAGTCTATACACGGTAAAGTAGAAAACATCATGAATTCAAACCCAAAACCAATGGGATTCGAGTAATCAGGTATCATTTGTTCCTACCACTTGTACTAGCAGCAGAAAATATGGAAAACCTAATTAACATCCTAATTCGAGCATTCGAGCACCGAATAGATGCTATGAATTATACGATCCCAAGGTTTTTGAAGTTCACAACTTAACTTGGCTCATGGGCCTCTTAAAAACAAAAAAGATCTATGTGTGCTTGTTCCATTAGAAGGCTTTATGGTTAGTAATCGAGTTTATTTTCAAGAATTAAAAACAAAGAAAGATCTCGGTGTGCTTGTTCCTAATAATTCGAAATCTAGTTACTTCACAATTTCAAGAAAGTTTATTTTTTTAAAAAAAAAGATGTCTGTTTTGTGATTCAAACATGGCATATATATGTTTTTAAGAAAATACTTTCAGCAAACCTTCAATATATCAAGTATGAAGTGTTCATGATGATTTGTGCCCATTTAAGCTTCTTCTCAAATAGGCTTCATTTGTTTAAATTGATTACACTTTAAAATTATGATTTTTGTATATATATATAGAGAGAGAGAGAGAGTCCGGAGTCCGGCTACTACACTATCGATGGTACCAAGCTTTTGGTATTATCGAGTCTTCTGCCATTAGATCTATTCTTTGATCATTTTTACTCGTTAGATTATACTATTCAACCAACCAACTACGCACTTAACTCTAAAAAATTGATCACTATCATCCTAACCACACATCCTTTTATCCAACAGTTCGATTCCATTAAGCAAATTGGATCTTATCGATAGTATTGCAGCATATATATACTACGTACCGCTTTGTTTTTATTATAGTCCATTTTAATTTTATGCTGATTACGATTCACATTTTCAACCAAACACAATCATAAAGTATAAACACAATCATAAAGTATAGACATAAAGTATAGACTAGATGTAAACCATTCAAATAAGTAGAACATGTCTTTGATCACATCATAAACAGGAAACAAGTGCTACAAAACCCAAGCCCACTAAGGATGTATAGCTTGAGGAAAGAGAGACAAACATTGACACATGCATGGATATAAAAAAGTTGGATAATTTAGGAGCCCATGAACACAACGTGACACGCATCAAAGGTGTTCCAAAAGAGCTCTCTCCACCTTATTATTCTTAGTTACTCCTCCTAACTCATGACCACCTCCCCCTTGCTTTAAACTTAGCGCACCCTGCATTAAAATTAGCAAAAAAAGACAAAAAACAAAAAAGAAAGTGTTAGATAGATCTCCGTAACATTGCAATCCCTGCAACTAAGTATGAGAATTTCTAACTAAAATCTCAGGTATATAATTTCAAAATCTGGAGTGGCCAACAAATTTATACCTAATTTTTAAGTATATTTTTTTTATAAATTTTGTTAAATATATTTTTGAGTTCATTTTCTATGGTACCGACCACATCTTTAATTAGTACTCGTCGTTCAATGAAAAGTTCATTCTTTAGACAGTAAATTTGTCATGCGTACAAAACTGACTCATAAGCGGATGACATGTATGTGTTCTTACTTAGAGCAGTCGGTGGAGGTGCTGATGGCGTAGGGGACGTTGACCCCGCACTGTTGGGGGATGCCGGCGACGAGGCCGGCCTTCAGCCCGGTGACCGTTCCGGCGGCTTTCTTCAGGCAGTTGCAGGCGGTCTGCCGGTCGGGCGTCGACTGCGCGGCGTTGTTCAGCCCTTTCACGCCGCTGCAGCAGGCCGCGGGCGGCGGGCTGGTGCCCGGGCCTCGCGCGTACTGCAGGCACTGCGAGATGAACGACACCACCTGCCCGCACGTCAGCGCCTCCGCCGCCGGCGCTGCCAGCAGCAGCACGCCCAGCAGCAGCGCCGCGGCCGTAAGCGGTGCGGAAGAGCGGCCGGACATTTTATAGAGAGGGAGGAAGTGTTTAGTTTGTGTAGTAGTAGTAGTAGTAGTAATAATAGTAGTAGTAGTAGTGTTGCTCAGTGGAGTGTCGTAGTGATGGTGTGAGGGGTTTATATAGAGGCTTAGCTTTGATGGATGGGGTTGGGAGTTATATATGCAATTAATATCTTGCTTGTTACGGAGGCAAAATGTAATGCCAACAGGTAAAACGAAATTTAGATGAAAGTGTATAAAAGTGTTATTTTTATTCTTTTTAATGAGAGAAAAAAAAATATTATACCTGATTCATTATGATATATAAAATATGATATTATGTAATAAAAATAAGGGGCAATTACTTATATCTCGAAAAATATCTTTTCGACTTTCTGATTTATCTTTTTTAGAAGGCTAATATTGAAAATATATTTTTTACGTTCCAATCTATTTCAAATATATCCCTAGAGTTAAGATCGGTTAATGAACTCTGTTATCTCTATGAAATTACTATTTTGCCCTTTTAAATATATCCTTCTACCAGCACCGACTTTCCTTATTTGTCCTTAAGTTAGGGGCATAAAAAGTATTTTACTTTTTAATCTTTTCAAATATATACTTCTACCATATTCACCAACATTTCTTATTTGACTTTAAGTTAAGGACAAAAGTGGTATTTTAATTTTTTTTAACTGTGGTAGATATTTAACCCACGTTTAACCCAAGTTAACTTAACAGGTGATAACTGCGGGGATATTTTGGAATAACGGAGGAATATATAAGGGATATATTGGAAAGAAAAAAAAAAGTAGAGTTAAACGAGATATTTCTGAAGTTTTGAGGGGTATATAGACAATTATTCCTAAAAATAAATATTTAATTTTTTTTTCATACTTTTTTATTGTATGTAGTCATGCAATCTCTTCGTAATTTCAAACGAAGGCTAAAATTATTTCTGAATTATTATTTTTTATTAAAATTGTATTATAAATAATATGGAATCAGAGTTAGCTTCTGCTTTGATTGTTGAAATACATTACACATGTCTTTATGTAAATATATTATGCAGTGTCAATTGCAATGAATTTGTTACTATATACTTTTTATATATATATATTCATGTCAGAAAATAGAAAAATATATATATATATATATATTTTTTTTTGCTTCTGCCCTTCTTTAGGCCTCGTCTCGCATCATTGCCATTTTTTCAATGGAATTTCTTCATGAAATAACGTAGAAGGGGGTGGTGGATTACTTGCAATTGTTAAATCTAAAATATTTATTCGACAATAAAAAATAAAAATTTAAAAATAATTTTTTTCTACTTCTAAAATAGTTTTTAAATAAGTTATCACTTTCACTTGGACAGAGCGCTTAGTAACCTAACCAATAATAATAATAATAATAATAATAATAAGAGAAAAAATTTATTCCATATATCAAATTATACAAAAATTAAAATTAAAAAAAAAACTAAAAAAGTGACAGCGCCTTATATTTCACCTCACGTGAAAAGCATATATACACTAACATATCGAGTTGAGCTAGAATACTATCGGTAGTAAACGAGCCGTTTTACGACCGATTTATTTTCGATGATAGAGCTTTCAAATTGACGATCGGCTCCGTTGAACATGATCTATACCACTTGAAATGTTTAGAAATTAAATTTCAAATCTTTTCGACATCATTTGTCTAATGATCAAAGGGTTTCAAAATTTGTAATTTTAATGGTCGATAAGAGGCGTTTTCTTATTTACCGGCATAAAGATATCCAAATTAATTGAATTTTTGTTAGAAAATTCTTTAAACTATTTAAAACAAGATCTATACTCTTGATCTTAATTACAAGACTCCTATCATCATTTTTTAAAGAGTATTTATTTTCAGTCATTTATTTTTCTATTCACTTGATGGATAAAAGAACAATATCAAAAGTGCGTGAAATTTGATTTCTAGGTAGTTTAAATGGTTTAGATCATATTTAACGGAGCCGATCGTCAATTTTGAAGCTCTATCATCGAAAACAAATCGGTAATAAAACGGCTCGTTTACTACCGATAGTATTCTAGCTCAACTCCTAACAAATCATTCCGCGAAGGCTCTCATATATATATATATATATATATATATATATATATATATATATATATATATATATATATATATATTATTTTTCGTACTTTTTTTAAATTCTCTTACTACTCTTCTAACTAATGTAAATTTGCGATCCGATTAGTAAAAAAATTGATTCTACAACTGATCCGCATTTACAATCCAAGTTAGTTTGAGATCTGATTTAGGTAATAGTTTGTTAATTAATTAGTGCACTCTTTGTCTTAGCCGAAATCTATGTCATATAATACGCGTCACGTTGATTATTTATATCTTTATTACACATGATATGATTTATTCATCTCTAACATAAGACTTATTCAGATCATTTTTAAACTATCTGAGTAGAAATATACAGCTTAATTTGCGAATGCATTGTTCAAAATGCTTACGACATAGAATTAATTAAAACACTTTACATTAATTTCCTCTCATCTAATATTATAAAATAATAATAATAATAAAAATTTGATCGAGATAAGTATTTGAACCTAATACTTTTCTAATGATAAATCTACCTATCATTTTAAAGTTACTAAAAGATTTTAAAAAAAAAACTTAAAAAACATTTTTGAAATTTCTAAATTCTCTAGTGTGTGAAAATAAATGTTATGTGAACACCCTATTTTTAAAGAAGGACGAAAAGTAGTTGGGAGTTGGGGACAAGGGATTCGTGGTGTGTGCAGTGCATTAATTGATGCATAGTTACGGAGTGTTTATTTTTCCAAAAATACTGTAAAATATAACTTTTTTGAATGAAACCATATTTTTCCTCTTTTTCATTTTTTTAAAAATTATTTTTTAAAAAAATTCTAGATATTATTTCATTTTTTAACTTTGTATCCAAGGAACAAAAAAAATATATAATGTCGAGAAAATAATTTTCTATACTTTTTTTGAGAAATCAGATATTTCATGCACGAATTTTCTTTCACGAGAAAGAAAGACAGTAGTAACCTATCAATTTCGTTCATTTTTAAGAACGAACTGAGCTAGAAACATAAAACAATTAGAATTTTAACTTAAGATCTCAGATACCGATCATTAAAATTTTTAGCCGACTGCGTTAGGTACAGTTTTGGAGTACGTAGTCGAATTGGGACCAAGTATTGAGTGACATGGTCACATGGATCTACAGGGAAACGTAGCAAAAGAGCGAATGAATATTACTGGAGAGGAACAGGTTGGAAGAGCAATAAGTGAGTGTAGCTACCACCAATTTATGGAAGAGCTAAGTGAGAACTGAGAAGTGTGTGTTACCTAAAATATTAATGCGTTTAACTACTAATTGAAGAGCAAAAATGTGACAGGTGTGTTGCCTAAAATGTTAGCTCAAAAACATGTTCAATTTGAACCTGGTTAACTCAGATCGGACCACACCACCAACTCTAATACCATTCAATATAGAGTTTAATGTCATGGACTTAAGCTAAATCGCTTGTTCAGTCCGTGCGATGCTCGCCTTTTTTCGTAAAGTGAGCAAACTTATCTCTATACTTGCTAAGTTAGGATCTATTCGTTCTTAAATAAGAACAAGAGAGAGAGAGAGAAAAAAAAGTTCTTTTATTACTTTGAAGTAGAGGATTACACCGACCGTTCCTAGCGCAAGTGGTAAGGGCTTGATGATTGGTACTCGAGGTCCCAAGTTCGAATTCTAATTGATTTACATTTCTAGCTAAGTTTATTTCTAAATGAAATAAATGAAGCGGAGGTAGCGTGCCACCTGTCTCTCTCTCTCAAAAAAAGAAAAAAGTAGAGGATTACAAATCAAGATTTTGAATTGAGAGGGGGTGGAGCCACATTTATTTAAAGATCAATCACCGCTCATAAAGGAAACAGAAAGATGTCAAGCGGCATGAAAATACAAGCGAAAAAGAAAGGCTACGAGCTTTCCGAAATTCACAGAGATGCTTTTAGAAGATCAAGGCAAAATCTTCAATAGATATCTGGTTTGAAATTTGAGTGATTACAAAGACAAATCTTAAAAAAAATTTCTAAGTCCTGACATTAAATTTTATTAAATTTGGATCTCCTAGTGCATTTGAATCATTATTTGACGTAAAACTATTCATATTTACGTTCTTATCAACCACTTCGGTTAAAACTAATTCTGAATTATTTTTATATCAGATCAATTTCTTGAGCAATTAATATGGTAACATAGGCAGCAGTTGTTAGTTCCTCCTGTTTCAAGAGGTTTCCAGTTTGAATATTTGCTGTAGTTCTATTGCTTCGGAATTTTTTTTTACTAGATTGATCTAGAGGTATCGAGTTAGATTGTTTATTGTATTTTTATTGTCTCAGAATTATTTCTTACTAGATTGATGTATGGTCTCACCTGAGTTAAATAAAATGCAGAGAATAGTACGTAGGAGACTGATTAATCTGACAATCTGCTACAAAATTTATTGCGACCATAAATGAGCATGGGCCAGGAGTGTAGGATAAGCCTACTTCCACCTCACTTCCCCCCATTTATAGCTTCTCGTAAATTGCATCCAAAAGAGTGAGCAGTTGATTGAATAGTATAATTTAATTGATAAAAATGATTAAATGGTAGATATAATGGTAAAAAATTCGATAGTATTAAAAGCGGCACTATCGAATTTTCTATCGTTAAATCTACCATTTAATCATAATATATAGAGTACTACTGCTATACTATCGATAGTACCAAACTCTTAGTACTATCGATTTTTCTGCCATTACATCTATCCTTTGATCATTTTCATCCGTTAGATTATACTATTCAACTAATCACCCACTCAACCCTAAGGGATCGCAATCATCTTAACCGCACATCATTTCATCCAACGACTGAAAAGTCGACCCTAAGGGATCGCAATCATCTTAACTGCACATCATTTCATCCAACGACTGAAAAGTCGATAGCACTAATCACTTGGTACTATCGATAGTATAGTAGCATATATATATATATATATATATATAGAGAGAGAGAGAGAGAGAGAGAGAGTTGAGCTGCAATACTATCGGTAGCAAACAGGCTCCGTTTCCACCCATTTGTTTTCGATGATGGAACCTCCAAATCGACGATCGGCACCGTTGAAAATAATCTATACCATTTGAAGTATCTAGAATTCAAATTTCATACTTTTTCTATATTGTTCTCTTATCCATCAAGTGGGCGTAAAAATGAACGGCTGAAAATAAATATCCTCTAAAAAGAGAGGATAGAAATTTTATAATTAAGATCGATAGTATAGATCTTGTTCTAAATAGTTTAAAGAATTTTCTAACCAAAATTCAATTGATTTGGATAAGTTTATACCGTTAAATGAGAAAACGCCTTATATTTACCACTAAAATTATAAAATTTGAAACCCGTTGATTATTAGGTAAATGATGTTGAAAAGATTTGTAATTTAGTTTCTAGATACTTTAAGGGGTATAGATCATGTTCAACGGTGTAGATCGTCGATTTGAAGGCTCCATCATCGAAAACAAATGGGTGGCAAAGGAGTCCGTTTGCTACCGATAGTATTCCAACTCAACTCTCTCTCTCTCTCTATATATATAAAGAGAGAGAGAGAGAGAGAGAGAGAGAGAGAGAGAGAGCTAGACTGGTATGCTATCGGTAGTATTGAGACCTCCGCATTACCAAGTTGTTTTCAATGATGCGGCTTCTAAATCGACGATCAGCTCTGTTAGACTAGATTAATCAACACGAATACTACGTGATCCAATTTAGAACTTTGAGGTTGTTAATGGTTAATAAGATATAAGATCTAACTGGTGGGCTCATTAAGAACTTAATCGAGCTTATTAACATCCAGTAAAGAAGATGTGCCACATGTTGGCTTAGAATTGAGAGAAAAAAAAATGGTTAGACGCAACTCTCACTACCGTTGAATAGCATAAATGCTATTTTGAGATTCAAATAAATTGTATCTGAATTAGATGCGCCGGACAATAACTTTTTTTAAAAAAAGTTATTGTTTTTGTACCTCTGAATTGGTTCTCAGCATCCGCATTCAATTTGAACATGCATGTCGGCAGTAGCTCCATTAAAGGAGTGAAGACGAAGGACTACTCACTCATGCACGGTGGTTCAGTGTGGGACTCCCAAGTCCCACATTGAGTCCAAAGATGCTATATATCTAGTAAAACTCATTCAATCTAAAAGCTTTATGTCTATTAGATTTATATCCTCTAGTACTTTTATGATTATCTGATGCGGGGAGAATTTATGTGTAAACTCTTAACATAAGGCCACTAATGTGCGAGCAATCATATATAACATATATATCTGTGTGCGGTTTAACGGATTAAAATCTTTTATGTTATGTACATCGAGCGTCAGCAACCAGTAAGAGCAATATTATGCGGTGGACCGAGTCGATGGGATGGATCCTAATCTCCAATAAATGCTTGTTGATCAGGTATCATGCATGGTGCTCCGACACATTTCAAGAACACATAATTGTGCCAGTAATGCTTGCTATCTTAAAATCTGCACAAGAAGGACCACAGGAGAGACTGACTGTGACGCCCTAATTTTAGACTACTTTCGCCCTAACACGCTTAACTCTCTTAATCTCTTAAACCTAGCTACTACCCAAAATGCTTGAGTAGGATTAAGAGTTTAGCCCTATTATATCTTATATATAGAATTATCTGGGGTCTCACAATCTCCCTTCCTTTAAATCCTGACGTTCTCGTCAGGCTCAGACTCACAAGTATCAGGCGATTTGAGACTCCTCTTGCTAGTCTTCCTAACTCAGCCGAGACTCATCTCACACTTCCGGCTGGTAATTGGTTCTGATACCAACTGTGACGCCCCAACTTTCTAGGAAGTTATCCATCATAGCTAGGACTACTATGCTCCTAATACGCTTAACTCTCTTAACCTCTTGACCCTAATTATCACCCAAAATACTTAAGCCAAGTTAAAAATGTAGCTCTATTATATTATATTATATTTATATATAGAACTATCTGAGGTACGTCTCACACTTATTTTCGTTTTTAATCGGTACTAATATTCTTTTTATGGTGTTCTAGGCCTTATTGACATGCTAGACAAGCTCAGTGTGGTTATGTAAGAACTAGGCTCCGTCGGAATGCATGAATATGTTTTTCGATATATCTTCTTAATTCTTTTGAGAAATTTGTATATTTGATTAATAAGGATTGTGATCAATTCGGCATTTAAGTTAGTTTTTCGAAAAAGAAAAAATACCTTATAGGTGAAATATACTATCCTATTAATATACTATCCTATCAAATTATAAATAACAAGGTTTTTAAAAAAGTAAAACTTAAACTTCTTACTTTCAATCGAGTAGGACTATTATACTTTTATTAGTATAGAGTCCTTTGTACTCATAAGTTATTTTTGATGTTGGGGTTTTCGAATCGACGATCCACACTGTTAAATATAATCTAGAATATTTGAAACTTTTAGAAAATAAATTTCGTAAATTTTTGAAATCATTATAAAGCCCATCAAGCGGGTATAAAATGAACGGTCAAAATCGAACGACCTCCTAAGAATAGATAATCAGATCCTTCAATTTAAGATCGGGGTTATTAATCTTTATTTAGGTAGTGAATAGAATTTTCTATCAAATATTCAATCTATTCCGATTCTTTTACATTGTTAAACTAGCAAATATTCCACACTGGTCGTTAAAAATTGTCAATTTTGTGAGCTTTTGATCGTAAGGCAAATGATATCGAAAAATTATAAAATTTGATTTCTAGAAGTTTTAAATACTCTAGATAATGTTTAACGGAATGGATCGTCGATTCGGAAGCTCTATCACAAAAAACAACTCATGAGTATAAAGATGATCGTACTCATAAGAGTATAGTAGCCGGGGCTCCTTTCAATCATATTGATTTTCTTTTTTATATATACGGAATAAGTTATTCCGACATTTAGATATGACCTTAAGAAGAAACGGACAAGAACCGAATAAAACTGGACTGACATAGCGCTGAAAGGGAAGCAATTGAGTTTGAAAATAGACGAAAGTGTTAACCAAGCTTAGATGTCATTCTAAACTTTTATTAAGGACTCAAACCAAACCATGAGCTTGAGTTATGGATTGGTTTGAGCCCTTTAGAAACCATGAACTTCCTCTAAGGGACAGGCATTGATCTCAAAAGACTTGTAGCTCATGTGCAACTCACATTTTATTTATTTATTTTTTACTGTGAAAAAACCAAGTATAGGGTGTTTACACAATGCATATCACCACAAAATTTTTGATTTTCTATATGATCTCACAATATATTTGGTTCAACCACCTTTATATGTAACTTAATGATCTTTTGCGACTATCTTTAGCTGTCACTTTGCTTTATTACTTAGCGCAAAATTGTTCATTCTAATCAAATTAAAAAAAAAGAAAAATTGATGTTGGGAGCTTAGGACTAGGATCTGCACTAAGACCACATTTTCTGAAAAATCAATTATGCGAGAAATGACTCAGAAATAGTGTTAGCAGCAACTACTTCGTTGGTTCATCTACCACATAAAAAAATGTTTGGTTAGTTAAGCCCATCATAATGGGCTTCGTTGTGGGTCGGCTTTTGGCCCAAATTTTGGTTACTAGGCCCATATGAGGCCCTAAAATGCAAGCCCAATTTGGTTTTGGTTATGTAGTTTTTATATATTCAAATTTTGCATGATCAAGTAAAAAAAAAGGCGAGCGCAACTATACAAGGCCTTATAAGTAAGTGGGCCTCCATTCTCCATCGAAGTTGTCTACGAGCGGTGTATTTAGGCCTCATTTATTAGTACTGTAAAATGGTGGAGTTTCAGTGATGCTGTAGAAGGTTTGGAATAGCACGAATGTGTTTCAGAGCTTCTCTTTCTAAGACTATAATATGATGGTTGAAGCCGTCAAAATATCTCTACTGTCGATCAACTTTGCTCTTCTTATGTCGTAAAATGGTGGCTAGAAAAGTAATAGCTAGTTAAGTAGTTGTTCTTTTGCTTAGTTGTCTAAAAGCTCGCCGAAAAATTCATCTTGAGTCAAGTCAAACCGCCAATTTGATCTCTCGATCGAACCTATCTCACAATATCCATATAAAGCTAATTTCCCGATAAAGCAATACGAGCCCCAAACATCTTAGATTTTTCATTATACACACCAAAATCATGTCTCCAATTTCGAATATATATATATACACACCAACCATATAAATTGAGTAAGAACTTAATGGCTGGTATATGATATTTTAAGTTTGAAACTCAATTACTTTATAATTTTAGCAGAGTTCGTTTTTAAGAAAAAAATGAAAAAGGAAGGGGCATAGAGATTGTTTGAATACTTTTTGTTCTTTAATTACTTTTCTCTTTTCCCCATGTAGCCACCAAAGTAACAATAAATAAACCCTCATGCATTAATTCATAGCTTAATGAACAGAGCAGTAGCATTAATTATATAAACTTAATATTATTATTGCCATTGTCACGATGTTATTGTTGTAGCTGTACACACTGCAGGCCCATGTGAATTTTGCTACAATATGCACAATAAGCCTCTTTATTTGACCAAGATTTAATTCATTCTCATTAAGAATGAAAAGAGTATTTTTTTTAAAAAAGTAGGAACAATTCATTGCACAGCATATGAGAACCACAAAATAGTAGTGCTGTGTTAGCTAGACATGAAGCACACACAGGGTCACATGATTTGTACATTCATTAAGACCCTGTCTCCACATCGAAATTAAGTTTATAATAGATACTAGTAGCGTATTCATTATGTATATAAGTTTATTTTTTGGAAATAAGAAAAATCACTTTGTAAGTGAAATTTGTCATTATATCTATAACAAACAGAAATCAATATGTTATAATATATATATATATATAATTAAGCTGGAATACTATTACTAGTAAAACACTTTTTTTGCTATCAAGTTTTTAACCCTTGGATAAAAAATTGTAAGGTTAGGTTGATATTAGTCAGTTAGAGTTGAGTGGTCCCCCTAGGGTTGAGTGGTCCCTACTGGGTTATAGTATTTAATCCAATGGTTAGAAATGATGAAAAGAGTTGATCCAAAGGCTAAAAAACTGATAGCAATAATGAAATTTTGCTACTAATAGTAGCCCAGTCCAACTCTATATATATATAGAACTAGGCTGGAATACTATTAATAGCATCAAATTATTAGTGTTATTAGGTTTTCGATTTATGAATGAGAAAATATACAGTTAGAATAATGTGAGTCCCCCTAGGGTTAAGTGAGTTATTGGTTAAATAATATAATCTAACGGATGAAAATAATCAAAGGGTTAAATCTAACGGCGGAAAACTCGCACCAAACACTTTATACTATCGATAGTATTCCAGCTGTACCAAGTATCAAGTGCTTGGTACTTTTAAAAGCATAGGAGCTCAATTATATATATATATATATATATATATATATATTGCTTGTAAATTTTTGATAAGTATCTTTTTTTTTGTACCTTTTCTCTTAAATTTTCAAAAAATCTACATTTTTACACCTTAACATTTCAAGTTATTTCATTTAGCCTCCTCCCTTAGGATTCTATCACTATTCTATCTTTTTTTTTTTATAATTTATACCGAAAATATTCTCTAAAATAATAAAATATATTAAAAATTATTTTTTTCTTATATAAAAATAATAATAATTTGATCATTTTGCCCTCTCTATTAATATGGTAACCCTCTGAAAATATTTTTTACAATTTTAAAGAGACAAAATATAAAGTTTTGAAACTCCGAAAGAAAAAATAAAAAGTGAAATAGTTACAGAGAGTTTTATGTAATTTAACCTATATTTTATTTTATGGCTCTTTTTAAGGAGTTTTCATGTTAAATAAGACAGCTCAAATACACCCTAGCCTACACAGTACCTGTGTTTAAATGTGATGTTGGACTCTAAGCTTGATACATCCCTCTCAATGAAGTGATAGATTTTATATTGTACTTTTTGGCACAGCAATTATATATTTAATTAGAAAAATAAGAGAGAGAGAGAGAGAGAGAGAGAAAAGAGTCTTTTGTAATATACACGCAAGATTTTATTAAATTTCATACAACTCTGTTTGTTCAGCTGGTGAATTTTAGTATGATTAATCTGTACGATTCGATATAGACGGTGCAGATTAATTCTACTAAAATTCAGCATCAGAATCAGATTTTTTTTACAAAACAATTCTCTAAAATTTGATAATTTGCAAAATAATCCTAACCTTCCTTTTGGTATGTAGGCGCCAGGGTGAAGATTTTTTTTGAAGACGGTGAATTATTCATCGCCTTCTTAATTTTTCACAAAGATGCTGAATCATTCACCACCTTTCACTTATTTATTGTTTCTTTCTATATCTCATATATAATACTAACAATCACATAAAAATTTTAACAAATCACATATAATTTTAACAGCCTGAAAATTCTAATAATTTATCCATATAATTTCATATAATTTTAACAGCCTAAGAAATAGAAGACAACGGTGAATGATTCACCGCATTTTAAAAAAAATGGACAATGCAAGTAACGATTCACCGCCTTTAAAAGACATGGAAAAACACGGTAAACGATTCACCGCTTTTCGAAAAATAATCCCACGTGGTTGCTACACGACGAAAAGAGGATTAATTTGCTAAATATAAATTTGGCAGAATTATTTCGTAAATTATAAATTTTAAAGAATTATTTTATAATAAAGTCCGTCAAAATCAATCCGGTGCGTAGCGAATCTTACGCACGGGGTTGTACCCACTTTGAACACTATTTTGTTGCAGAGGCAAAAGGTGAGGAGGGGAATGAACCACATCACTTTGTCCGGGATTAGTTTCATTGCCCTTTCATTGTCATAATGATATCAAAGAAATTTATTGTAGTTAGAGAATTTGTTGTTTTTGGAACTTAAAAGGAGATGAGTGTAATGAGCTTCATGAGCTCAGTGAATTGATTGGCACTAGTCTTAGGGGTGAGCATCGGTCGGTTCGGTTCGGTTCGGTTCGGTTTAATTTTTACAGTTTTTTAAGATATCGGACTGAACCGAATTAGAGGCACAAACTGAACCGAAGGTTAGATTCGATTTATTTGATTTAATTAAGTAAATTATCTTCATTTAGTTTAAATCTTTTTAGCCTACTAAAAATAAGATATATTCATAACTAATTTTATGTTGAAAATTATTAATCTAAGATAAGAATAATTAATATCTCTAATTATTTAATTATTATGTAAAATTAGTACATATTTTTTTGGGTAAACTTCAAATACCATCCCTGCGGTTTCGTCGTTTCTCACTTTAGTATCCTGTGGTTTAAAGTGTATCAAGTTAGTACCATGTGGTTTCATTTTTCTCTTTTGTCAGCTCCTCTGTTAATATTTTGTTAAATTGTATATAAAAAACTTCAGATACCCAATCTAGATTTATCGAATATTTATTTTAATACGCTTTAGTTTTAACTTTGTCACTGGTTTAACGAAAAATAATTAGTGTAATGAATAATAAAAAGAGAAAAATAAAATCATAGGATTCTAAATTGATACACTTTAAACCATAGGATACTAAAGTGAAAAAGTGCGAAACCACATAGATAGTATTTAAAGTTCTTTCTTTTTTTTTTATAATTAAAGATTAATACTTATTGAGTTATTAAAATTTTGATCTATTCGATTTATTCAGTTCTTTTGGTTTTTTACTTTTAGAGTCGAACCGAACGGAATTATATGTAAAATCGAACCGAATCAACTTATTTGGATCCTTGACTTTATATTGTTCAAATTTGATAATTGATGTATGTTTTTAATTAGCTTATGTGAACTTTGCACAAAAAAGTTTAGACAGTAAAATGTTTATGGTTATGTTTAACTCATTTTATGTACTTGTTGCATCACTCTTCCTGGAACTATTCTAACAATTACAGATATCGTCGAGCCCAGTTATGCTGCAGATTAAAAATTTCGGTTTGCTATTTTAACGACTTCAAAGAATATAGTGATATATATGTATATATGTATGTAGTTGGACTAAAATACTATTGATAACAAACGAACTGTATTATTACCGATTTGTTGTTTTCGATGAAGCCTCCAAAAATTATATAGCACCAATACCTTGGTGCTTGTAAAAGCACCCCAGCCAGAGAGCTAAACATGTGTACTTTTAGAAGTACAATGACGTCAGTGTTATCAAGTCATTTTCGATGCCAGCACTTCCAAATCGACGATTGAATCCGTTAGATTTGATCTGAAGCATTTGAAATATATAATAAACGACTCGGATTACTATCAAATTTTTTTGATAATCGAGCTTCCATCGATGATCGATATCGTTGAACATGATCTAAACTATTTAAACTATTTAGAAATAATGTCTGATATCATTAATAGTAGATCACAAAATTTATCTAGGCTATTTCAAATTATACAAATAAGCATAAGATTGTTACGAAAATACTGTGGATCGTAAGCGCAAACCAACCATCCAAAAAATACGTGCTGATAAGAAGGGCGAACTTATCGCACTTAAGAGTTCAGCCGCGCTAGCCCTCACGGGCTTTAACCAAACTCAACCATCTGGATGCTAGGTCGGGTCTCTTGCCGTTAGGTCTATTGTGGACTGCAGCCGCACTTAACTTATTAGACTTACCCAACTCAACCTTTAGTCTTTTGGGCATATTATCGCAGGCCAAAAAATTGGTCCTCTTTTAGTTAATAATAAATAGCCAACAAACACATGATATGAATCAATGGCACAAAACAATTTGCTCTTCATTGGGGCAAACCAAGTAGGTGACCCTCATTGCTGTCCCTATCTAACTTTCCAATTTCTTTTCCCTCCTCCCCCCTTTTTGTCGTGCTCATGCTTCTTTGAAGCCTCCTCACAATTAATGGGAGGTGAGAAGCACCTTTCCAAGAACCTAAGAAAATTAAGGTGTGTACCATACATTCTACATAGAGATCACATGGCCGGTCCATTAGTAATAGTAGAGAGAGCTAGAGAGGCAAACTATCTATCGCAGTTGGCTAAGAACTTGATGATCGGTATTCGAGATTTCAAATCCAAAGTTTATTTGCTTCATATTTCGGGCTGCTCGGCTCATTTCTAAAAAAATAAACGAAGCAAATAGTTTGCTGCCTTTCTCTCTGTCTCTCTCAAAAACGCACCACGCATAGACGATCTCTCCAAGTGAGAGTGATCAAATCAAATACTAATGTGGATGGGCCTCTCCACCCAACTATTTGTAGCCAATGTCATGGATAGCCCCACCACCACATGGGTGTTTGGACACAAAAACCCTAGCAATGGAGGCAACATTTGCCTACGTTTTGCACTTGCCCCGTCCTCTAGCCAATGTTCATTGAAAGCAAGGGATCAGAACCACTCATTTGAATAGCTCCAACTCCAGAACCCTGCTCAGGAGGGACCATTTTGAACTGAGTGGCCCTTTCAAAGGGGGCATTGCATGTGTCCTTAGACTCTAACCGACGCGAAGTTATCACCCGGACCTGGTCCGCCACATCAGTCATCGAACGGTTGCGACTTATGAAGAGCGGTGCGATGAATGGCAGATAGCTGGGCGGTTCACAGCTGACGTGACGGACGAAGTCGAGGGAATAATTTTCTCCTAACCAACACATAGGGTTGATGGATAGAATCCACATGCCTTGCGGGTGAGGTGTTCTCTTGATTGAATGGATTTTTAGATGGCCCATGCATATTAAAAATGTTGCATCCAAGTGTGCTTGGGCATTTTGACAATAAATTTCAAGGGCTAGGCCACTTTTTTCCTTTTAATTTGAACTGCATATAATGTTTTATGTTCTTCCTAGTCATGAGCTCGATCCCTTTGTAATTCCTTTTGGTTTTATTGCAACAAGAATTAAATTTGATAACGTAAGTTGCAAGAAGTTGAAGAGAGATCAAGAAAATGTAATGGAAAAATAGGCTTATATATATGTGGATTGGTGAAAACATAGGGATTTTGTATATAAAATATATAATGATATTACTCTTCATAAAAACTTCAAATTAAGTTTCTTTTTACATGTATGATGCCTAAGTTAGTTGCACACTATTTGGAAAAGAGCAATGCTACATCCAATTTAATTTTATATGTCTAAGATTGGTCTCTTTTGGCACAGCAAAACATATTTATAACCAAATAAGGTGTCACATATCTAGAGTGCAAGAACATGTAATGAGCACAATTATGCCAAAGATCAATGAGAAGATCAGTAATTTTGGCAAAAATTGTTTGTTTTACTAATTAAGAATTTCAAACACATTTAATGCGTTAAAATGATATCCTTTAGTGGGTGTTTGGCTTCTGGAAAAATATTCTGGAAAACAGTTT
This sequence comes from Ananas comosus, assembly GCF_001540865.1. Lineage (NCBI taxonomy): Eukaryota > Viridiplantae > Streptophyta > Magnoliopsida > Poales > Bromeliaceae > Ananas > Ananas comosus. Next base: position 2,013,827 of record NC_033633.1, on the reverse strand, counting down.
TCTGTCCGGAAAGCAGTTTTCATCCACCTGGTTCCTAGGGAAAAATAGTTTTTTTAGAAAAAAAAATTTTTCCTAGATTTAGAAAACGTAGTATATTTGTTTTCAAATTTTTTATCCTGAAAATAAAAACGGTGAAAAAATAGTATATATTTTTCATAATTTTTTTTTCGAAAACAGTATTCCATGCTTTTTTCAGGAATCAGACACGTGCAATAATTCTTCAGCACTAACACTACAAGTTAGTACAGCAAATATGAGAGACCACTAAATAAGTTATCTTGATGGTCTCATTCGCTCTCTGAGAGGTACTGAGTTCAACTTTTAATATACTGTGCCAGTCAATTTTGAGCGAAAAAAAAAGGAGACAAAGAACGCAGAATCACTAATACTTTTCTAACCTAATTCTTGATCTTTCATCACATTGACTTACAATAACTAAAGTGAAAAAGAAAAAGAAAAAGGAAAAAGGTGAGGGGGAAAAAGGGAAAAGATCAAAATTAAGTACCAAAGCTTCAAAAAGTGGTAATCTTTTGATGTAACACATTGCCTAATTTGTTGGCCTCTTTTTCAACCAATTTATTATAGAGTTAATGACTTCAACTTTGGGACGTCGACGGTTTGCATGTCCATAATCACTTGCATGAAATTGGGGCCACCTGAATTATTTTTCTTCTTTTTGTGCAGTGTTATTTTGTGAATGATGAATAAGCGGAAACAGATGCGTGAAATTTTATCCAAACTTGAATCTGAACACAATGAGTTATCAATTCTAAACAAATATTATTTCAATTATGGATATAGATAACGAAAACCCATCACGTTCGGGTTCGGATTCGGGTATGATATATTTTTGTTTGCACTCAATCCGAACCAGAATTCAAACCCAAACTGGTTTTCTATTATGTAATATAAGAAAATTGAATTTGCTTTAAATTTTAATTTGTGTACGTATGATATGTTTCGAAATATGGTAAAGATCGAAGTAATTTCTTTCGGGTCCGGAGTTTTGAAATCAGTCATAAGTCAAAACCATTAACATCTCTAATTAATAATGTTTAAACATGTTTGTTTGTTCTAAAGCAGAATAAAAGTATTAAATTAGAGTTTTTATATCAAAATTATCTAATTTTTTATTTGTCAACCAAAACCGTGCTTTGGTGCCAATACAAGGAACTCAACAAAATGGTATATATTGGTTTTTGGAAATTAAATTAACAATAAACAAAAGATCAATAGTTTTATCTTTTCGAGGAGAATTAAATATATTACAAGGACAAAGATTTTACTAATCACTTTGTCTACGCTTCATTGAACTTGAGCCAATTATTAAATTACAAGATAATATAAACAATAACTCAACAAATAATGGGTAAAAGTCCAAGAATATTCGTACCCTTTTGGAGATTTTCTATAATCTAGTGGAAAGAATAATTATCACACCACGTCCCATCATTGGAAGATCTTGTGTAATCTATTCTCTATTTCCATTGCTTTTGCGGAAACATATGCTGTGCATTTTTCAAAATATTGCTCTTATATATTATTAATAGGGAAATATATGTTGTTAAATATTGACGATAAGTTGAATTATGTCACATGCAAAAATTTTTAAAAAAACATAATACTAATATGATTTATACCATAAAATAAAAATTGAAAAGAGTTACAAAGTTTGGCTCGTGTATTTTTAGAAGCACGAGAGTCTCCTTGAAACATCTAGAAAATAAATTTTATCAGTTCTTGATATCATTTACTTAATGAACGAAGGAGTTTAAAATCGATAGTTGAAAATAAAAATCTCACAAAAAAGTTATCATATGACACTAAAATTTTTGATGAAATATATATATTGATCTTTGTTTTATATAGTATAAAAAAATTTTAATTAAAATTTTATGCGATTTGAATATTTTTATATTATTAGACTTGCAAACGGCTCACCACAACCATTAAAATTGTTGATTTTGGACTCCTTTCAATGACTACGTGAAATAATATAAAAAAATTACGAAATTTATTTTCTAACTATTTCAAATACTCTGTATCAAGCCTACTGAGCTGATCATCGATTCGGAAGCCTTAGTATCAAAAATGATTTGATAGCACGAATATCCCCGATGTTTTTAAAAGCACACAAGCCTAGCTCAAACTTATATACCATTAATCTGAAAGATCGATATTATAAAAAATAGTTCAGAAAGAGTTTTAATACTTTTGAGCTTAATCACGTACGAAGTATGCCATATTATTAATGCCAACACGTCACCCAGCTTCTCTCAAACTTATATACCATTAACTTAAAAGATCAATCTTATAGAAAATAGTACGTCCAGAAAAAGTTTTAATACTTTTGAGCTGAGTCACACACGAATTATGCCTTATTATTAATGCCAACACGTCACCGAGCTTCTGAAAGCAGCATTACGGGGGCCCTGTTGATTGTATTCCTCTTGCACATGGCATCTCCTTTTGTCTTATGCAGGATTATATGCATTTGGACATAACACATAAGTATATCTCCTTGTGTCACAATTATAATAATAAATATACATGCACATAAAACACTCCACCCCTAAGATTTTGCAATTCATATGCATGTGGGGGTTGATTTTGTAGAAATTAGGTTACATCCAAAATACCCAAAAAAAAATAGACCAGTTGATAGCTCGATTGGCCACAAAGTCCAGGACCCCATGTGCACCTAACCATCGCATGGGCCCACCATTTTCATGGATAAATAAATTAAATTTATTTATTGATTTATATTAAAATATTAAATTACACTTCTTGTTCCTCAAACTATGAAGCGCAAGATATTTCACCCGTGTGTTTTCGCACTTTTTTATTTTAATATCCTGTAATTTAAAATGTATCGATTTAGTACTTCGTGATTTTATTTTTCTCTTTTTATTGTCTCCTGCACTAATTTCTTTTCATTTAATTAGTGACAAAGTTAAAATTAAAAAGTACTAAAATAAATATTTGATAAACTTAGGCAGGATATCTGAAGTTTTTTTTTATATAATTTAACGAAACATTAACAGAGAAAACAATAGGATACTAAAGTGAGAAGTGCGAAACCACCTAAGTGGTATTTAAAGTTTACCCTAAAATTTAATTTATTATAAGTTTCAATTGTCACGTTATTAATCACAACACTGTCGCGTAACCTTCACACTAGCGACACATCACTATTTAGTCGATTAAATTGTGCTTTTGTGACTTAATTTTAACAATATAAAATACTTTGAATGGGAAATTTATAATAAAATAAAATTTGAAAATAAATCAAGTGTGTATTTATTTATTATTTATTATTTAATTGTGGGGCGGGAGTTAGATGTGGACTATTCATCTGATTATGTTAAGGTTCTCCCAGTTTTATTCCTGCAAATCATAATGTTGTCCCCAAATTAATTAATTAGAACTTAGAAGGGGATACATTAAAAACTGTTTTATATTAAAAATTATTTTTTGGTCTAAAAAGTTTGAATTATGTACTGTAAATATTTTGGTGATGATTTTGACTTATTAATGAGGTTTAATTCGCCAATTTAAATTTTTTACTATGGTTTTAAATATATATATATATATATANNTATTGTTGAATTTCGATTCCCCAGATAAAGGGTTTTGAGGATATCAACTCCCCAAGAGGTATGTAAAAGTGGAATGAAAAAAAGGATTTAATTATTTAATAACATATATTAAAATAATTAATTTTTTAATATTGCACCTAGCTCAAACGGTGCACCGCGCTGCTGTTCGCAGGCATTAGTGCGCAGGGAGATTGGTGGAGCACTACGTTGGTGGTACTAGTTGAGCGATCCTGTTACCGGCAACTCTAAGGGAAGAGAAAAAAGAAAAGAAAAGAAATTTTGGGGGGGTTAAATTTGATGAAATCATACCAATGTATTTAATAAAATTTTTTATCTTTTTTGAGTAAAATTATTTGATATTTATAATTAAAAGTTGTGAGGACTCAATCGAAAAAGGACAGGTACCGTGCATATATAAACACATATATGGTACTCCCAAAACTCACCTAACGCTAAATTATATTTAGTATTTTCTTTTTTCTTTTTACTCTGCTCATAGGCCCCATACACTTCCAACCACCTATGTAAAATAAGTTTGAATTTTGAGGCTCAAAATTTTCAAATTTTAGTAGATACGAAGGCTCGAACTCTGACATCAAGAGTGGCATAAACTAAACCCAACGTAGGAGGTACGAACTCCGAGGTACGAACTCCTAGATTTAACAGAGACGAGTATTAGTGATTTGGTGCTCGAAATTCGAAATGTTAGCACGCACGGAGGTTCAAACTCTGAGGTTCGAATTCAGATCTCAACGTCTGCCTCCCAAAAATGTTTATAAATCAAATTCAAAAGTCGAAGACTCAAAATCCCAAATTATAGTATAGATGAGTACTAGTGATTTGGACGCTTCAAATTCCAAATTTTAGCATGCACGGAGGTTCAAACTCTGACCTCAAGATTGGTCACGGATCATCTTCAAAAGCGTATATAAACCAAACCCAAAGTCAAAGACTCAATATCCCAAATCTTAACACAGATGGGTACTAGTGATTTGGACGCTTAAAATTCCAAATTTTGGCGCACACAGAGGTTTGAACTCCAGCCTCAAGGTCGCTCATTGAGCAGTCCCAAAAACTTAATATAAAGTAAACCCAAAGTCAAAGACTCGAATCCCAAATTATAGCACAAATGAGTACTCGTGATTTGGCACTTGAAATTCTAAAGTTTAGCACGTACTGAGGTTCGAACTCCGACCTCAAGATCGGCCACTGAACACTCCAAAAAGCTCATATAAACTGAACCCAACGAAAGCTGGAATTCCGAAGTACAGGACAAATGAGTACTAGTGATTTAGCGCTTGAAATTTCAAAGTTCAGCACATAATGAGGTTCGAACTCCTACGTCAAAATCAACCACTGAACACCCCGAAAAACTTATATAAAGAAAACCCAAAGTCGAAGACTCGAATCTTAAATTATAGCACAAATGAGTACTCGTGATTTGGGGCTTGAAATTCTAAAGCTTAGCACATATATACTAAGGTTCGAACTCCGACCTCAAACTCGGCCACCGAACACCTCCAGAAACTCATATAAACTAAACCCAACGAAAGCTCGAATCCCAAATTATACGACACTAGGGATTTGGTGCTTGCAATTCCAAAGTCTAGCACATTCTGAGGTTCGAACTCTTACCTCAAAATCGGCCACCGAACACCCCCAGAAACTTATATAAAGTAAACCCAAAGTCGAAAGCTCGAATCCTAAATTATAGCGCAAATGGGTAATAGTGATTTGGTGCTTGAAGTGCACATTTACTCGTCAAACCTCCCATGCACCCATCACCTGCCCACCAAATAAACCCTTGCTTCATGTGAGCCACTACCTAATTGAACCAACAACCATTTATGGCCGTCCATTAATCACGATCTCATCACCATGCCCCTAATTCTTTTGTATTATGTATAATAATAGTTTGAAAATTAAGAGAGAGATTTAAAAAAAAAAAAGAAGAAGTACATTTAAAAGAATTCATACTGTATGATAAAAGAATGTGTCTATTTAGGGTTTGTTTGGTTCCTCCAAAAAATAGTGAAAAATTATTGTCTGAAAAAAAAAATCACAAAAACCATTTTTTCCATAGCTTTCGTTTTTCATATAAAAAATAAGAAAAAGAAATAAAACTTTTCTAAAAATTTTTTAAGAAAACTATTTTTTCTCGAATCTGGACAAACAATTTTTTTTTTTTCAGCCAGAAAACTAATTTCTAAGATATTTTCTAAAAAGTCAAACCGGTGAAAATTCTTTTTCACTAGAAATTTATTTTTCTAAAAAATATCTCAAAAAACAGTTTTGTGACTGAAAATGTGTTTATCATCTTTTAGTAGAATCTCGAAATATTTTATTTAAAGAAAAAGACAATAAATGTTAAAATTGCTGCCAAAATATTCTTAGATTTTTGTAGAAAATGCACCAAAAGGTATTTTTTGAAAAAAAAAGTTTTAAAAATCATATAAAAAGATAAAAACTTACAGGCATTTCTAATCTAAAACAAAAAGTTAGTAACATTACTGTAAAAAGTACTGCATCTACATTACTATATATATATATATTATTGAAAAGAAGGGTTTATTAATGTACAATACATCATTAATTAATTGTACAAATATGGCACGCCAATAATATTTGAAATAAATATAAATCTTTCATATTTATAAACATATAAAGATTTTGTAGCTAGATACATTAATTACAATGTGTAAATACTACAAATTATTTTGGATGGATTTATGATAAAGAATCACCAAAAGATATTCATATACGGTTTCAACAAAGTTCTTTTATTGTAATTTGTAGTATATATATTGACATATATAGTACTCTTTAATATAAACAAAGTCAATGGTAGTATATGTAGTACATGAGTAACCAACTCACAAGGACTTTTGATGGAAATATTTCACAAGTGTATGAAACCTTTTTTTTTTTTTTTTTTTTTTTTTTTATTTGTGNGCAAGGACCTCAATTTATTGGGTTATTATAAATGAAAAAAAGCAAGAGAAAATTGAGACCACATTATTAATGTAAATAATTTGGAGATTTTGGTGATATTGATCTTAATTGGTGGCAATTAGTAGTGAAAATAAAAGTGTATTCATTATTTTGCATATATATAGTTTTTTTTAATATTTTTCTTCTCCTTTTTTTTTTAAACAGTCAGCAGCGTGGATATTCAGTTGACTGAAATAAAATTTAAAGTCTATTCCACTAGGCATAGAATTAACTTATGATCACATTTATGAAAGAAATATGTTTTTACTAACTGTATTATATTTTTTATTTTTTACGAAATTATATGAAAACCTCCAAAAAGCCCTAGTCAACATAATGCTTTTGCAAATTTCACTTGCCTTTTGATTCAAAGTAAACAAAGACTTTGTCTCATAGGCAGAATTTTTTTTTAAATTTTTTCGATAGAAATCGCTTGATAGATAGGATAATTCAGTACTCTCTTATATAAACTATATCGCAGTAAAATTCTAAAATATTTTACTACCATGTAATTTGTTCTTATCAGCTTGTTGTTTATAAAATAATCTTATATTAATTTCTGTCGAAAACTAGATGATACATTTTGAACTAATGGAAAAAGTTCTCCTTCATTGTGAGTTACTCTTAACCCCTCACACATTTGGGTGAATAACACAAGAGGAGAACTTTTATTCAATCTTAAAAAGAAAAAGAAAACTATAATTCTTTTTCAAAAAATAAAATAAAATAACAAAATAAAATAAAAAAGGAAAATGTTGAAAGAGTGCATGTGGGTGAGGGGAGGTAGTGGGCCCCACATGAGGGTCCTTAGTGGTTGGTACTCCCAACCCCCCCAAAACATTTGCATGTGCTCCCCCTTTTGTCCCCATTTACTCCAATCCCTTTCAACAATGTGGAACACCCAAGTTGTCTCTTCTATTTTCTACAAAATAAAAATGAAAAATAACAAATAAAAATAAAATAACAAATTATTTAAAAAGCAAAGAAAAAAAAAGAGGAAATTTTTTTTATTTTTAGAAACTGATGTATACTGCTACCGCCACACTCTCTTTTCTATCAATTACTAGCACCCTCTCCTTCATCTTTTTCTCCTCTACCAAGTAGCCCTAAACCCCACACCACACAATTTCAATCCTCCCCCCCCCCCCCCCCCCGCCCCCCCTCTTTATAACGCTCTTTCTCTCTGTTAGTTATCCTCAACTGGACAGTCATGGTTCCTTCTATGGCTTTTCTTGTTTCTTCTTCCCTTCATTTCTCTTCCTCTTGAGGTAGCTTTGGGATCTTTGCGATTTAGGCAGGGCGCGCACCGCGACATTTTACTGGCGCCAGGTGTGAGTCCGGCCACGATGGGTAATTTCTTTAAACATTTTCGACCAGAAATATAATTGCACATCTTAGTTCTGACATTCCTCAGTGACAGAATTCCCCGTGCATCTGAAGACGAATACACTTGTAACTTTATTTTTTCTTTTTTTTTTTTTTTGAAAAGTGTGTTGATTTTATTTGTCGCATCATGCAGGAGGGGCTTGCGGGTACGGAAACTTGTACAGCCAGGGGTACGGGACGAACACCGCAGCCCTGAGCACCGCGCTGTTCAATGACGGCCTTAGCTGCGGGTCGTGCTACGAGATGCGGTGCGACGATGACCCGCAGTGGTGCCTGCCTGGCTCGATCATAGTGACCGCTACGAACTTCTGCCCCCCGAATTACGGCCTCCCGAGTGACGACGGCGGGTGGTGCAACCCTCCCCGCCCGCACTTCGACATGGCCGAGCCGGCATTCCTCCAAATTGCTCAGTACCGTGCGGGAATCGTACCCGTGGCCTACAGAAGGTGAGATTTACTATCATATACGTTGACTTATTTAGCTAGCCCATGGCTCGAACCCAATCTAAATTAGCTCGGTTTGGATTAAACTAGCTTCATGTCAAATATTAAACTACATCTTTTGTACCATAAATTTGTAGTTAAGTGGGACCAAGTCCTAGTCTAGGTTTGGGTCCACTTCTGGCCCGGACTCAACATGGGGATGTGGTGATCTTCTTGGGCCCAGATATCTGTCACAAAATCCACTCTTTTTATAACTTTTGTAATTCTGGGACTGCAGGGTGCCCTGCGTAAAGAAAGGCGGTGTCCGATTCACCGTCAACGGTCACTCGTACTTCAACCTGGTGCTGATCACGAACGTGGCGGGCGCGGGCGACGTGCACGCTGTGTCGATCAAGGGGTCGAACACGGGGTGGCAGCCGATGTCCCGCAACTGGGGCCAGAACTGGCAGAGCAACTCGTACCTCGACGGCCAGTCCCTCTCCTTCCAGGTCACCGCCAGCGACGGCCGCACCATCACCAGCTACAACGTCGCCCCGGCCAACTGGCAATTCGGCCAGACCTTCGAGGGCGGCCAATTTTAAATAAAAAATTAATTATATTTATTTACTACTGGCTAGCTAGTTTGCAATATACATATATATATGTGTACATTTTCTTTTTCCTCATTTTAGAGAGAGAGGGAGAGAGAGGAATTTGGCTATGCAGAGGTTGCTCCACTTTTAGCACCCGCTAAGTCCCTCTCTACAAACCATAATTAATTAGTAGGGAGATTATATTAATACAAACATAAAATTATATGGATGTATTAATATAATTAGACGGGTGTATTATATATATTTGGTTTTTGGTGAAGGTGCCAAGGACATCTTATTATTAGATTTTATTTTAGTCATTGTTTGTAGCTCCCCCACTTCTCATCACATGGGTGAGAGATGCTTGTGGGGATATGATGGTGTTGTAGTACTTTTGTGGGGTGTGAGAGTTCTATTTTAATTGGAATATTTGAATATGTTATATGTATATGATTCTTCTATTAAAAGGTGTTGATGTAAATATGGGTGTGAGATGCCATTTTGGTTTGCTTTGTCTCCCACAGTGGTAAAATACATGGTGAAAAGCACTTGTCTCTCTAATAAGTGCATTCCTTTCTATTGCCAGATTAATATCTTGCAGTAGGACGGGATGCTTGTGAAAAACAATGATTCTGATTAAAAACTTAGGTATTTGTTTAGTTGTTCGATATGCAAAATGTCTTTCGTATATAAGAAGCAAAAAGCAAAATATTTGAGAGATAATGTTCTGAATGGTCGGATGAATTGAGTTTGCAAAGCAAAATCTCCAGATGCATCTTTATTAGACGCATTCCTTTCCGCTGCCAGATTAATATCTTACAGTAGGGATGAGTGCTAGTGAAAAAAATGTGCCTGATAAAAACTTTTTCCTCACTTCATATCGGTGTATGTTACATTTTGTAAAATGTGTTTTGTATATAAGAAGTAAAAATAATGCGTTCTGCAAACAAAGATTCGAGTTGTCGGGCGAAATGGAGTCTTGAAAACAAAATCTCTAACTTTGAATGCCTAAGCTGTTGCTCTTCCAGCTTAACAGCAAGCAGTTTGGTAGATCCAACTGTAACATTGGACTTTTTGAGAAACTCTATCCAAGCATCACTTTCTATGGAAGCAGTTGCTGGGTCAAATATAGACCTAAAACATCAGAATGAAAATAACAGGGCCCTCCATAGATAACTAGATATCAGGCCTAATTGCTTTAATTTGGTCCCTAACAGGACAAATTAGAGCTTACAGTTCATCTCTAATCATGGAGAAAGACTAGGATCACGAATTAATCGGTTCAACTTAGAGATCAGAAATCAAATTTTAATTCGTCCAAAAGGTCAGAGACTAACTGTATAATTTACTATAACAGAACTTATTCTCAGCTGGTTTAGAACACTAACAAAATACTGCAAACTAAAAAGATAAGATGTGAAACCTACAGGAACAACAATTAACCTAGTTTGAAACTATGGCACAGAGATATTATACAGTTTAAGGCAAGGACTTTGAGGACCATGGATTACTGCTAAAGTGTCGGTAGCCTCTCGCTGAATCTGAATCAACATACTTCACCAGAAGAGTAATGGCACCAGTACAGTCGAAAAGCACTTCAAAATATAATTGATGAATCAATATTGCGCACGTAGCAAAAGTGACAGGTTTAGCTTTTTCCAAATCGATGTCCTTGTTATGCGCCATGTGGGAAACTTAAAAGCTGAACCAACTACTTGTCAGGAACTGAATTTTGATGTCCCTTGTGAGGTACTTGTACCATAACTCCTACAGGAAATAAATTATTCAGGAACCTCAACTTCCCTAGGCCTTGCTGAGCACTCCAGAAAAGGAAGCTTGATCAACTAACTATGAGAAATGCTTGTGGGGAAAATCAAATCTTCGACTCACTAAATTTAATCGAAGCAAATTTTTCCATAATATACATGCAAAATGCACAACAACCGTCAACACCCGTAAAACAAACTGGTTTCAGTAGTTCAACAAAGAATACTTAACTCTCAAAACAACCTTCCCTTTCTCAACACCGAGCTTCCCGCCCGTCACCAACCAGTGCCCGGGTATATCGTCCGGCCCTTTATACATCTCCGACATGTCCACAAACTTCAGCAACCTGCCCGCATCCGCTGAACTCGAGCTCGAGCTCGAGTCGCCAGATTCAGGTTTGTCGTCCAAGGTAATTGTAGGTGTAGCAGCAGCAGCAGTAGGGCTATGGTCCCATAATGATCTCCTAATAGTGCATCCAGGTACTTTAGAATATAACAATTTCATGTAAAGGACATTCTTTGCACCGAAATCCCACACTCCAAGCTGAGCCCCGGTGACTACGTATACGCCGGAGGTGTTGCCGATGAAGGACTCGTGGTATTCAACCGGAGCCGTGCTGACATGGGAGAAGTTCTTCCACTTAACAGGCTCGAACCATCGGCTGTCTTGTTCCTCGGGTCCTTGCCATTTTGGTGCGCCAATCGCCACATGGGCATCCCAGTAGGGTTGGAAGATCTTGGGTAGGGTCGATAAGTGCTGCACTTGTATGCATAGTCGGTTCTGTTTTGGGCCTTCCAAGCAGAGTCTTAGTCCAGTGACTGGTTTTCGCCCAACTGTTACCTGAAGAAGTTACTTTTTTTAGTTATAAAAGAAGCATAAGACTAGATGTGGAAATAAGAATCCGCAGAGTCCATGTAAATTATGCAAAATGAAGATTTACTAAGGAAAAAAAATAGATAATAATGATTCTGTGGTACAGAATTAATAATCCGCAAAATACAGTGGCGGCATTATATATTCTGCACATATTGAAGGTTTTAGTGCAATAGGAAACGTCCAGAAAAGGAAGGTCAATTTTGCTATTTTTTTTCTAACACGAAAATTATGATACTACAGGACATCTGTCACTAACAGCGCAAAATTTTCAAATAAATAGTCCAACATTATCATTCACATGTGCTTTCGTTTCAGCCCTCCGGATGATTGACAAACAATAAAAGAAGTGATACTTGTGCTTTGTCTACGCCATTTCATCTTCATAATGAGATTTTATAGCCGTCTCTTATAAAACACCTCTGGCTCAAATATATTTCGAGAAAAAGGTATTAGCCAGTTTTCAAGGCCGACATTCCATTCTCGATGCTGCGTACCTGTTCTTGGCTGATATATAGCTTCTTTCCCATTATGCTGAACTGCAAAGATGGGCACACTGGCTCTTTTCTTCGCTGTCCTCGAAGCCCATCTTGAACTGGGGCCCATATTCTAGGAACCTGAAACTCTAAGAAGTATCTTAGCTCCTCAACTGGGGGCTTATCTGCAGAATCCAATAGAACAATTCAGAGTCTAGTTATAGATTTTGATCTAGAGCGTATATCAACTATGGCGGTACATTACATTCGAGGTAAAGGTTGATAGCACGGATAAGATGGTCCTTTCCAGGCACCCTTTCAAGTAGAGAAGTGATTGGAAAGAAGGTCATATCAATAACATCGGGTGCTGAACGGATGGTTCTTGCCCAATGAGTGTGGCTTTGAATTAGATCGTCACCTCCCCTTCTTCTGAAAATTACTGTTACATCCTGCATAAGTAAATTCATCAGAATATAGGGACATTTCAAAATCGCATCATTAGTTGAGAGGCTTAAGCAAGTGTTTTCATATAGATATCGTCTTAAGCAACTGTTTTCATATAGATATCGTAACAAACTAAACATGAAAACAGCAAACTTTACAGGAGTCTCTCATTCAGCCTACCATAACTTTGTTTGATAATCAAACCAATACAAATGGCGAGTAGCAGATAGTATAATATAAGCCATAAAATCTATCATCGGATATGGTATCTTCTGTTTACAGGAGGTATCGAGCAGAGTTTCAATGATGGAGGGCAAAAACAATGCACATGCTTCTGTCTGCTCGTCAAGACCATAATTTGCAATGACATGAAAACAGGAAATATATTAAAAAAAAAATCTCCTCCTTGAAATAGAATACTTGAATAAAACCTAGCATGTAATTCAGTAAATTAGGATTCTCAGAGTCCTAATGTATTAATCACTTGATATGAAGGGCTTTACAATGGATAGTTTAACTGCAAAATACTTCCTGCCATGCTTAGTAGTGCATCTTATCATCTGGCCTCATGGCTGAATATCTAGGCGTCACGGACACTGACACGGGACACGGGGCACGACATGACTTAGACACCGCGACTCGGCAACTTTCAAACAATTAGGACACGGACACGACATAAACATCGCTAATAAAATATAATATTATTAATATAATAATATATTTTATTATATATAAAATATTAATTTGGATAAAATATTGTTATATTTCTCATACGAATGAAAATTAGTAAAATTTTTATTGATAGTTCATATATTTTAAGGAAAAAAATTCTCCACCATAGATAATTTATTTATATTGTCAAAAAAAATATATATATGTATTCATCAAAAAGCTAAAATATTTATTATCATACATTACATATGTATAAAAAAAAGTAAAATAAAAATAGGTATATATTTTTTTAGTTGTATGCACTATGAATAAATATTAAACGGGCGTTCGAAAAGTGTCCACATAGGACACGTGTCCGACACGGACACGTGAGGCTTATAGAAGTGTCCGTGCTGAATATCAGTCTTAATGCCCATCGCACCTAGCTTCTGATACAGATAAGCTAGCTGCTACCAGGTATTTGGCAAACCAAAGAATTGGTGCTTTTGCTGAAGCGATACAGAAACAGCAATTTGAAGTTTTCACTTCTGCTACAGCAATAAGCTGTTGCGGAGATTTTATTATTTAAATGAAAAGGATGCTAGTGCTATTTCGAGCAGCTACTCTTCATAAACAGCACTTCTACAGCTGCTCTAGCTAGGCCTACAAACAAATCTGTAGTAATCTTGTCTGATCATTAGCGTTGTATCCAAAAGGGACCAAAGCTAAGAAAGAAGTCATAAACATTGTTAAATAATGGAAGCATCACCAAATTGCCAATGTCCCCCAAGAGAAATTTCATAGTCCAAACTGTGTGTAAGGTTTCAAATATAGAGGGTAAAATGAAGAAACAAAAGTAATTCTCCTCCTCCAACCTATATTCCTTATTTCTAGACTCATATGTCAACCAGCATGTAGGACTTGTTTGCACTTCTTTAATCATTGGAGTATTAAGACACAAAAGTAGATAATAAAAGAGAAGATGTTTCACTTGCCTCTTTTGCGGTAAGATACGGCGTGTTAGGAGGTTGCGGATATACTCCCTGGCTGTTGAATACGAAAGGATCCACAGCCTGGCAAACCATGAGCAGCAAATAGTCAGAGGGACATAACAGCAACATATGCTAATTATACTGCTCGTGAGCAACTTCCAAGAGAATAGCACAAAAGCACTAGCCTTATCCTTCACTTTCATTGGACCTGAGCTCGTGTGGCTCTCGCTTTCAGAGAACCTCTGCTCTCCGAGGTCTTGTACGTAATTTTTAATTTCCATGGCTGACAAAGGCGACGAACTGTGCTGCTTGACATAGATTACATCCTTACCACCGATAGTAATGGATGTAATAATATGAGTGCCATAATTCTCAATAAACCTGTATACAAGTTGAAATTATCAAGGTGCTCCATTACATAACTTGCTTACTTTTGCAGAAAAATCTGCATCTTTACCTTGATAAAGATGATGGGTCCCATGAAAGTGGCACAGCACGCCTCACCTCTTCTTTCAATGTTAGGGATTGCTTTATAATCTGAACTTTACATAAAGGGATGAACTTCCCATCCATGGCGAGGCTCTTCGTAGATGCAGCATCAGTTTTCTTCAATCCTGTGAAGCTAAATGCAGAATTGAAGCATCCAAGGGGGATGTTCCCTGATAGATTAGCCTTTCTATTGAAATATTCTGCCATCTGCGGTCGCTTACCAAGGGAAAAATGAGAAAATAATGAGAATTGGTGACCTATATAATCAAACCTGCGTTACTATAACAGTAAATAACATAATCATTAAACCGGATTCTTTTTGGAATGATAGAAGTAAATTAACAGCTGAAAAACTAAAATCAATCTCAAGGTTTGTTAATTAAAGCTTGTTATGAATCATGATAGAATGCACATAGGGATATAATTTTAAAGGAAGCTCACAATGGATTGAAAATCAAGCTATTGGGTTGCAGTCACAAAAGAAATCTCCATAATTGTGAAAATTTGGCACTATAAAATTTGTTCCGACATCCAAACAGGTCCCCGTAATATGACAATGCAAGGAAGTTATTACTGCCATAAAAGCACCAGTAAACAATATCCCATATGTCAAATAAATCATACGAGGCACCCAAATGCCCTAACTACAGTTTGTTTGCACTTCAATATTGTATACGATACATCTCAATGGCAACAAATAGCATAGCTTCCTATGATTAGGTTTTACTTACTACTTACTAGCAATCTGCAACTTTAAAATATCAACCACTGAAAATCCATTTATTTCATTACATCCTTTCTGCAGGCACTTGTATTGTAAGTAAACTTGATTTGCTCCAATTTACTACTTCAATTTGAGCTCTAAGATTTGATACACAGAAGCCGAATCGTCACATAAACTCAGCAAAATAATGAGTTTGCATTGATATATTGCACACAATGGAGATGGTAAACACTTAAAACCATTATGTTTTAGCATTATTTCCATGGTTTGTAGAAATTTCTACATATTGATGACTAATTTTTCAATAGAAAAACTCCAGTAGAATAGCCAATTTAATATGAGTACAAGGATTATAGATAATCTAACACATACTTATAACTTAAAATGAGGTTTAATTAGCTCTCTATGAATCTAAAATACATAATATCTAATCAAACTAGAACAATATGTAATACATGCAAAACGCTCAATACACTAAGTGCATGACTTCCACTCTAGTTTGGGCGATCAGATCTCATAGTTTAGAGGTCAAAATACACAAGTACCTCCATAGTTAATTCTGACCTAACCATGTAAAGCACTACAAAAGCTTAATCTGAGAGAACCAACAACCAGGACAAGAGAAGCAGTTCTCGATCTTCAAGAACCTAAAATCCCTAATCACCCTAACAATCACACCCTTCACTAGATACCATAACCAATTAAAACCTCCTACAACACATATTAAACAATATAAATTTGTTTTCACCAACTACACAATAAACTACAAATGTCTGATTCGAAGGGAAAGCACAACTATCTCCAATGCAAATTAAATACCAAATTTAACGTGAGAAAGCAAAGGGAAATTAGTTAGTAACAGTTATACCACACCTCATAGAAACTACAAGCACCAGTTCCCTCTCTTCCACCACTATCATAAGAACACTTCACATCCCTCGACACATTGGGCACAACCACGCCATCGAACACCGCCAAATCCCTAGCGTGCGCATCCACCTCAATTAGCCGAGACCCCGCGATCCCTTTGCAATATAGAAGCCTCGTGTCGTGGTTGACGTCGAATCCCCTCCCCAACGCTTGGATCGAGCTCTGTATAGTGTGGAGCGCCGCATTCTCCTCCATCCTCATCAGATGAACGCCACAAAAACCCTAAATCGAGGGGTTCGGAAACCCTAAACAGTACGAATCAGGCGCCAATCAGGGCACGCCCCCATCTGGGTTTTCTCAGAAACCCCCGAGAAACCCTAAAACCCCATGAAAAAGCTCTTTTACCTCAAATTTCTCGGATCCAGCAAAGGGAAGGCTCAAAAGGCGAGCTTTTTCGCCCCTTTTCCCCACCTCAATCGAGCTTTCCACACCGCAACCGAAAGAAGCGCTTCTCGTACGTAGATCCGGGGGGTCGGAGATCCCTCATCCAAAAAAGCTCCTTCGCGCTCTCGGATCCGAAGCTATCGACAGCTCAAAAAGACGAGCTTTTCCTCCCCCTTTTTCCCACCAAAACCGAGCTTTTCCGCCCCGCGATCGGGGGAATCGCTTCCCCAACGTGGATTCGGTGGCCGAAGAGCCCTCGATTCCTCTACCGCTCCTCGCACCGCATTGACCCGAGGCGTGTGTGTTGGGGTAGATGGAGAAGAAGAAGAAGAAGAAGAAGAAGAAGAGAGATGGGAGTGTGATTTGATTTGATTTGATTTGATTTTTTATTTCTTTTTTGTTTTTTGGGAATAGAGATGCTACGAATCCCGCGATAAATCTCGAGCCTAATATTAAGGGAAATGATTTTCGTTTTTTTTTTAAAGTCTAATTAGGCAAAAAAAGTCAACTTTCGGGGGCTTTGGTCAACGTTGGGTGTGAGAACGTCCACCAACTTTCTCCGGGTCGAATTAATTCCACCCGATCCGAATTAAGTCCCCCCATCGCAAGTTTTGGGGAAAACAAATTCCATTCCAATTTCCTCGCCGACCTATAACCGGTCAAATTGCATTACCACTTAGAACTTTCACTACAATTTCACTTTGGTCCACTAATTTTTACTTTTTTTTTTTTGATAAGCTCGTAATTTGGGGAAAATTTCCAAGAGACCCTTTAAACTTTCGAATTCAGTCAGTATACTATCAGTAGTACGGAGGCCATCATGCTATCAATTTATTTTCGATGATGCGAATTTCAAATCGACAATCGGTTACGTTGTACTTGATCTACGCTATTGAACGTATTAAAAAACTAAAATTTATAAGTTTTTACATCATTTACCTATTAAACGAGTAGTCTAAAAATAAACGATTGAAAATAAAAATTTCATAAAAAATAATGATAAAAGATTTGAATTTAAGATTAGAAGTACTGATCTTACTTTAAATAGTAAAGAAAATTTTCTATAAAAATTTCATCATATTTGAATTGTTTTACACCGTTAAATTTATAAACGCAACACATCAGTCATTAAAATTATCAATTTTGAAATATTTTGATCACTTGTAAAATAATGTCGAAAAAAAATAAAATTTGATTTCTAAATATTTTCAACAGCGTAGATCATATCTAAAAAAACGATCGTTGATTCGGAAGCCGCATCATTAAAAACAACTTGGTAGTACAGAAGCTTCTATACTACTGATAGTACAGCAGCAGCCTAGCTCCACTATTAAATAAATAAAATTATAATGTTTTAAATGCACCTATAATTTTTGGTGGAACATAAGAGATAACCTCTGATTTTAAATCGGCGGTAAAGCATTGGAAACTTTCTTTTAATTGCTCAAATCACGGCGTTGACCTTCATCCTCTAATGTGGGGACTTCATTTATTAGCAATCTTAACTTAACTTTTGTCCATAATTTTGTAGATTTATTATTACTGTGAGCATCACATACGACCAATATTTTATTTTTAAAAACTTTTTTATATGCATATTTATCAAATTTAAAAGTCAAAACCGTACAAGTTGCGATACAATACAGTTTGGATTTTTGATGAAAGATATTCCATTATTCCCTGGGGACTTTTCAAAAGAAAAATGTGAAAACACAGAGACTTAACATGAACAGATAGAAAAGTTGAAAACATTTTTTTTTCTGAAATTACCCAAAAAAATTTAGGGACAAATATAAAACTCATCCCTCTTTGTTTTAAGTTGCCCATAAATATAAATATAACATCATGAATTTGATAATTAATAAACAAAAGGAAAAGGGCTTGGGATGGGTAAACTAGGTCAAAGTCGCATTGTGTATGACTTAACCAAGTGGGGGAACATATTCTAGGGTACATTCTGAGAAAATGTCAAAAGTTCATACACAAGGAAAATGGCAAAATGCTCCTTGACTTTGTTTTCACGCTCTTCAATTATAATATCTTCTTAGTATTTGCGCAGAAAAGATACGAATAAAACAATAGAATCACAAACAATAGTATTCTACAGAAGCAGCAGCATCACATCCTTTAGTTCCCACTGGAATGGAAGTTTACAGCAAGCAATGCAAGCAGTGATGGTATCTACTGATTCATATCAGAGGAACTAAGCCAAATATTGCGTCTATAGATCTATCTTTCTCCATACAATTGAAGAAGCCAACTATTTGGCAAAAACAGATCAGTTATATACATTGATTTAACAAGCTCCAATGAAAAGCGCCTTTCGCAGCTCTAGTCCACAAAATCATCTTCAGCACTTAAGAGCCGTTAAGCTGGAGAAAATAGCAAAAGCTGAAAAAACCATTCCGCAAAAGCAGAGATCTGCATCAACCTGTATCGTGAAGCGTAAGTACTCAACATTGGTTCCTGAGTTAGATTCACCAAGGGAGGATATGCTCGTAAATGCTTATAAAAAGTCTTCTGTATAGTCGTTTCTTGAACCAATGAACTACATAACTGTCTTCTGTACCATGGAGTGGTTGACTCGTGCAACTATACAGCTTCATTCATGAAGCAGAAGCTAGGTGTTGACCAAACTAATGACCCAGAGCTCCTAGCCGTGGTAAGAAGCAGAAACAAGCTTCTAGTCTCAGAACACATAAGCTTATATTTGAAGATTTTGCTTCTAGCTGCAGCAAGAAGCAATTAAAAGAGATTAATGAAATTATAATGACTTCTTCGTGCAATTCTACTCAAACGACACTTTTACAGAAGCTCCAGCAGAGAAAAACAACCTTAAGAGTGGCCCACTTCAATGCAACAGCTCGATCTGACTACAAGCCGCTTGCTTCCAAATGTTACAACCTGTCACCCTACTTCTCAAACGCTTGACATCACCCCATCTGCCAGTTTCTGCATATATGTTCGACATCGTAACTACATCATCTCCCATGGAATCCATTTCAAGAAGCTCCTTAAATGCTTTCTCTCCCAACTCCACATTCCCATGTACTCGACAAGCTGCCAACACGGTTTTCCACATCACCGAATTGGCCTTGACGGGCATCTCCTTAATCATCTGATAAGCTTCTTCAACCATACCACATCGGCTTAGCAAATCAACCATGCAACCATAGTGCTTTATATCAGGCTCTATCTTATACTCATTAACCATTCGATCGAAATAAATTTGCCCCTCCTTCACCAAACCCTTGTGGGTACAGGCAATTAAAACCGCAAGAAATGTGACACGGTTTGGTTCCGCGACACCATTCAGCTCCCTCACCATGGAGGCGAAAAGGTCAAATGCCTCTTCGCAATGGCCGTGAACCGCCAAACCTGTGATCATTGAATTCCAGCAAGTAACATGCTTCATAGGCATCTCATCAAACACCTTTCTTGCGAGCTTCAAGCTACCACACTTTGAGTACATGTCAATCAAAGCATTACCCACATACCCATCAATTGTAATGTGGTTATTTTCTAAATAATTATGAATCTCCTTCCCTATCTCTAACCCACCGGTCTCGGCACAAGCCCCAAGAACTGAAACAAGCGTAAGCTCCGTAGGCTTGATATTATTAGCTTGCATTTGGCGAAAAAGCTCTAGAGCTCGCTTGTGATTCTTAGCGCGAATATACACCGCGATCATGGAGTTCCACGAGATTGCGTCCCTTTCAGGCATTTCGTCGAACAACATCTGCGCGGCACGCGTGTCCCCTGCTCGCACATGCCGGGCTATCATGCTGTTCCACGACGTCACATTCCTCTCAGGCATTTCCCGGAAGAGCCGCTCCGCTGCCGCCCGGTCGCCGCTTCGGTCGTACGCGGCGATCATGGCGTTCCACGAGACCAGGGTTTTCTCGGCCATTTCGCCGAACACCTTCCGCGCGTCGTGGAGGTTACTGCATTTCGAGTACATGAAGATTAAGGAGTTCTGAACAAATGGGTCATACGCAAACCCTAGATGGACGACGCGGCAATGGAGCTCGGCGCCCTTACGGGGGAAATCGGGGAGCGGGGACTCGGCGAAGGCGCGGCCGCAGGCGTAGGCGCGGATGAGCGCGGCGAAGAGCGGCGGGGACTGGAGCCGGGGCGGGGCGGAGTCGAAGAGGTCGCGCGCGTGGGGGAGGCTCCCGTGCGGGGAGAGCGCGAGGAGGGAGACGAGCTTGGAGAGGAAGCGTCGGCGGTGGGCGAGTCCGGCTTTGAGGAGCGCAGCGTGGGCTTGGGCGAGGTGGAAGGGGGCGGAGGAGCGGCGGAGGAGGAGGTGGGGGGTAGGAGTCGCCATGGATGTGAGGGGTTAGGGTTAGGGATAGGGTTTGAGGTGGAGTACATGGTCGGGATGAGGGAGGAGAAGGGGAAGGGAGAGGTGGCGGTGGTGGTCGTCGTCGTGTTTGAGGAGTCCATGAGTAGGAGGGGAAAAGGAGCCAACTTAAACATGGAGGAACTGTCGTATGGACCAGGAGCATATACCTGGTCTATGAAAATTCAAAGCGCGGTTCACAGACCTTCCCATGTCTTCTTCCAACAAAGTAGATCAGGGACTTTTAGGAAAGATATATAAATTTTTTGGGTCAACTTCAAATGTCATATATGTGGTTTTTTAGTACTCTATGAGTTAAAAGTGTATCACTTTAATACACTTTGGTTTTTTTTTTTTGTCAACGCTTTTATTAACTCTTTGTTAAATCATATACAAAAAACTTCAGATATTTTACCTATGGTTCACCAAATATTTATTTTTGTACCTTGCGGTTTACCAAATTTTTATTTAGTATCATATGGTTTTAACTTTACGACTAATTTAACAAAAAAATTGATGGAGGGGATAACGAAAAAAAAAAAAACCACAGAGTATGAAAGTGATACATTTTAAACAATAGAACACTAAAGTAATAAAGTGCAAAACCACATAAATAATATTTAAAGTTTTTCCAATTTCCTTTCTTTAAAAAAAAAGTTTTTCCAATTTTTTTACAACAAATAAAATTAATCTCTCAAATCAAATAATTTTTTTTACTCATAACGTTTTTGGCCATAAATAATATATTTTATCTGCAATATTAAATAAAATAATAAAATAATTATATTGTACCATCGGTCATTCTATTGTGTTGAAAAGTTTTATCATTTTCTAATTTAATGATTATAAATTTGTTATACTGTATAAAAAAAATTATGTATATACCGTGATATACAAACTGAAATTTCAAGAAACTAAGCTAAATGTCTAAAATTTAAATCTAAAGGGAACATGGCTTTTTTGGGTTTTTTTTAAAATGGAAATAAGTAATCTAACCTTCTTTTTTTTTAGAATTCACTTCACCTGGACCCGGCGTCGACCAGGTGCACGGATCATTATGCACCGGGTTCATGCAATAAGTTTACACCGTCCACTCTAGGGACCCAATCTAATCTCGGACGATATATACTCCTCGCTTCGCGTCTCTTTCTAATACTAAAACCCTAGAATCAAAGCAGCGACCTTTAGCGCTACCGCTATCCACTCGCCGCCATGGTACGGAAAACCCTAACCCTAACCCTAACCCTAGATCTCTTCCATCTCCTCCTCTCCCCCTTCCTCTTCCAGTTTTCCATGGCTCTAACGCTTCTTCTTCTCCTTCTCTCCGCAGACCTTCAAGCGCAGGAATGGCGGCCGTAACAAGCACGGCCGCGGCCACGTCAGGTTCATCCGCTGCTCCAACTGCGGCAAGTGCTGCCCTAAGGTAAGCGATTCTCCGAAAACCCTAAATTTTCCAACACTAAGTAAACAATCCCTAATGGATCTATGAATATTTGATCGAATTCGACCTTATTTGGTGGTTAAAAAAAAAGGATAAGGCCATCAAGAGGTTTCTCGTGAGGAACATCGTTGAGCAAGCCGCAGTAAGAGATGTGCAGGAGGCGTGCGTCTATGATGGTATGATCTTTTTCTATATTTGTGTTTTTTTTTTTTAAAAAAAATGTATTTTGGAGTATGTTTTTCTGATTTTTTGAGGGAAAAATCGGTTTTTTATTTTGCAGGTTACACTCTTCCGAAGCTGTATGCTAAGATGCAGTATTGTGTATCTTGCGCTATCCACTCTCACGTTGTGAGAGTCCGGTCCCGGGAGGCGAGGAGGATTCGCGAGCCTCCGCAGCGCTTCAGACGCCGGGTACTCTCTTTATACTTGTGTTATGGTTGCTTGAATTGTTGTATATTTATCATTGCATACGTATTTCGTGTTCTTTTGTGTTTTTCCTTAGGACTTATTATTATGATTATGATTGTTTTGCCTGATTAGATCACTTCGGGACATGATGCTAGTGGTGATTAACGAAAAATTTGAACTTGATCTGAAGCCGCTTCTATCTAATCTCGACTTAATGTTAATCTCTAGAGTAAATTTGCCATCAAGCTTAGCTTTGTATGCATACAGTCGAGCACAAATTGGTGCTAATTCTAAGTTGATTAGGACCTAGTTTTAGTTGAATGGCTACTTTAATGCCTTCAACACTATAAATTCCTGTATATGATGAGTGGTTCTTGTCTGGAGTTTCAAACATAAGCACTGTTCAGTACCCTCAGCAATTTCGTATTTTTGTAAAAAAAGTACATACATCAGTATCTTCATAAAAAAGCTTAAGGTCATTAATGTTGCAAGAAACAATTGTTGGGTGGAGGAGGTGATAGTAGGACTTCATGAGTTGGCAGCAGTCAAGTAATTGGAAGAACCGCAAAATTTTAGATATCGCGTGGGTAGTTGAATTATAATAATTTTGAGTTCTCTTTTTTCAATTAAAATAGAGGTCGCGAAATGTCTATAATGGGCTCCTAAGCACACTTAAAATAAATATATGTCAGTGAAGACTTTTTTGAAATTTACTTATTATGTTTTTGGCTCTTTCAAATGATGATGAATGGTGTAAAGACAACATCCTACTACAGATTATCTAATGTAGCCAATAGCCTTAAGTTGGTTTTCGTGTACTAGTTCCTTGCATCTGTAATCTCTTGTTTTAGTGTTAAAATGATTGTTATTCCTCGCTTTTGCAAGGTGTTGCATTCATTGCGAATACTTTTACAATGGATGTGTCAACAAAAGCGTAAATTAACATCTAGGTGCAATGTGGGGCTGTGAAGCTAATGAACAATGCTTCGGTGTTATTGTTCAATCCTTGCTTGTACTCATTTGCCTTTGTTGCTTCGGTTGACTAAAGGCAAACTTAGTATGCATAAACGAGTGAAAGGCCAATTTTTATTATCTTCTCTACGTTTTTTTTTTCTGCTTGTATCTTTGTTACTTTTGAGTCGTTGATTCTTTTTCCTTCAACAGTTACGGTATGTAGTTTTTTATTCTACTACTCGTCTGTTGACATGCTAACTAAAATGGGCAGCTGTATCTAAAAGCTAGCAATTTCCATATGTGTTAGTGGAACACTGAAAATGTGGTTCCAAAAGCAAACTGAATTCAGCTGTAAGTCTGAATTGTATTTTATTTCTTCTGTTTTTGGGCTCTTTGGTTGGAGAATCTGTAATTATTTGTTGTATATGGTTTGGGCGTGTTTCCCATTGGCCCAACACTTGCCTCTTGGATGGGATGAGCCTGGCCCCTGATATGCAACGATCTCCTTCACTTTGTCACTAGTATACTTGTCTAACGAGCAATATCAATAAGTGATTTTCCAAAAGAGAAGGAAAATCTTCCTATTAGTGAAGAACTTTCTTAAAATGAAAATAGAAGTTGAGTTTGCTTTTCTCCACTTTTCTATGTAGTACTGGCTTTTCTGTTACATTTGTGTAATGACCTGCACATTGTTATGGAGTATTATCCTCAAACCCCGTTTATTCCTCGGCTCAAGGCTAATCATTTAATTCTAGTACATGAAAGCAGGCTATTGAAAGGAGATTTGTGTTGGTGTTTGTTTTCCAGGATGACACGGCGCGACCTGGGCAAGGCCCGCGCCCAGCTGGAGCTCCTGCGGTGCGCCCGTGATGTGTCTCTTTTATTTCTCAATCGAGCAATCTCGCTAGTCAGCCCTAATAATGAAGAGTCTTTGAACTATTTCCATAGGAGTCGGTTTTGTTTCGGATATCGTGATGCTAGTTCTACCCTTGTTGTGTATCTTCTTTTGTTTTACCATCTCTGTTTTGAGCACTAGTGTCTTACAAAACTTGCATAGTTTCGAATGTCTTTTTATGATATATGAAGCTTTTCAACAGTTCAGGGGTTATTGTTTTGATGTTGTTATGGAAGTGGTAAATGTTATATTGGGTGAAACACTCGCTAACTTAATTTGGTAGAAAACGGTGTTTTTAATATTTATATCCAACACTTTCATTCGCCCTTGGGTTCTAGATGTTCTGGATTTTTTGATAGTGGGACTCGAACTCTGGACTTGTGGCTTGAATATCATGTTAAATTGTGTAGAATAATTGCACTTCTCCAAGGCCCTGTTTGGTTTCGAAATAAATTGAGGCAACAAAAATTATTTCTGTTATTTCGCCAAACAATATAAAAAAATGGTAAGAATAATTATTCCGGTCAAACCTGATTACTTTAGATAATTTTATAATAACCTTGCTTAGAATAATTTGGGAACAATTATTTCACATTCTGGAAGTAATAGAGTTATTCACAGGCTATATATATTAATTTTAGATATGTTAAAATATTTTATAACAATAATAGTAATATAATATTTAAATATTTTATTATTGTCATGATGATGAGTAGTACTGCAATAACTAGCAGTGGTACTATTATATTATATTATCTTTATTATTTTAATAAATTTATATTATATCTTATTCTATCATATATCATATAATATAAAATAAAATGTTATATACTGTAATAAATATATTAAATAATGTTTTAAAATATAGTCTTTAATTATTTATTTATATTATTTTTATATTATTTTTATATATTATTATTGAAATATGTTATATAATATTATTGCAGTCTAGTTGGGATACTATCGATAGTACGAAGTATTTGATATCATCAAGTTTTCTGCCGTTAGATTTATTTTTTTTATCATTTTTATCCCTCCAATTATACTATTCAATTAACCACCCACTCAACCCTAGGGGACCCACATCTTCATAACCGCGTATCTTTTAATCCAAGTGTAAAAAACTTAATAACACCAAGTCACTAGTGTTATTAATAGTATCCAGCCTAGTTCATATTATTGAAAGTATTTAATGAAATAATATGACTATAATATTATTTTATATAATAATTTAATTATTGTATATTTCACAAAATATATAATTCTTATATGTATTGGAATTGGACT
Source organism: Ananas comosus (assembly GCF_001540865.1). Classification (NCBI taxonomy): domain Eukaryota; kingdom Viridiplantae; phylum Streptophyta; class Magnoliopsida; order Poales; family Bromeliaceae; genus Ananas; species Ananas comosus. Next base: position 1,987,779 of record NC_033633.1, on the reverse strand, counting down.
TGAATATTATTAATAGTATTTAATTTTTTTTACTATAAAATTTTTAACCTTTGAATGAAAAATTATAGAGTAATGATGATAGTAAACCTTTTTAAAGTTTAGTGGTGGTTTCTCTAGGATTTAGGTTTCGTTTGGAATTGCAGGGAGATTGCATACTATATTTGTTCCGTATGTGATATTACGTTCCGCATATTGCGGTTAGTCGGTTATGATATATTTTCTGCGGTCCCATCGGAGAACGCAGAAACATATCCATATATATTTTTTCTCAACTCCATTTTATCTAATAACGTTAGATCCACCTCAATACCAAACTAAGTCTTAGTGGGTGGTTGGTTGAAAGTATGATCTAAAATGTGAAATTGATTAAAGTGTAGATCTAACTGTTAAAAAATCGATAGTAGAAGAGTCTAAAATACTATTAATAGTATTTTAACTCGAACTCGTGTTATTGTACATATATTAAATATTCTATATCCGAGAAATGTGGACAAAAGCCATCTTGGCCAAATAAATAAATAAATAAAATTAATCAACGTTTTCCACTATTCTTCATTATTTCTTAATAAAATAATCATACAAAATTTTTTCACACTACAGAATAAAAAATATCAAACTAAACACAATTTTTTTTTATTTCTCTATATCCTAGAATAATAGATTATCTCAAAAATAAATATACTAATTCTTTTAAATTTTTCTCAATTACCAAACACAGTCCAAAAATCTAAAAATAATAAAAAATAATACTTTTAATATTTATATTTAATAGTAAAATTTTAATATAGTTGAGAATCCGGTCTCGCTGGCTTAGCTCTTTGATTTATTTATTTCATATAAAGTGGAGGAGAGTAAAGTTATTTTTTATTGTAAACGCGTGTTATTTTTTGGTGCATCATAAGTTAAATTCTTTTGTAAGTCCACATTTTTCACACATTGTAAATTGATTTTGTTTTGGAGATTGTCAAAGCCAACTATGAAAGAAGAATAGATAGAAAAAAACCTAAAAAAATAACTAATGTAATTTTTTTAATCCTGATATTGGATTGTGTGAAAATGTTTATCAAAACAAACAAAAAAGGGGATAATTACAATTTGGCCAATTTGCATAAAAAATTCACTAGTTTTGCGCTTTTGCAAAAGTGGGTCACATTTTTCGATTTTGCGGATTTGGACCGAATTTTTTGTAAACTGACCAAAATACCCTTATACATTTTTCTCTCTTATTTTTTTTTTTTCTAGTGTTCATTTTTTTTCTCGCTGAAGAAGGCGACGGAGGCGAAGGCGGAAACAACCCTTATCATCTCTGCACCTCACGCCCTCACCCTCACTCTCGCCTGCGCCCCCCTTGCCCTACTCGCCTCCGACCCCGCCGAGGCCGCGCTGCAACCCTCTTTTTTTTTCTCTCCGACCCTTCTCCACCGCCTCCACGGCCCTCTACAACGATAACGAGGACGGTAACGCATCCTCTTCCTCCGCCTTCGCCCTCCACCAATACTGCAGCGGATTTTGCACCAACCAAACCCACTTCTGGGAATTCGCGTTCCCACCACCACTGTCGACGATAAAGAGAAAGCACTTCTCAGCGTCAAGAAGCTCGCCGGTGAGGGACGGGGCACGCGGCACCCCGTCTACCCCAGAGGGCGGCAACGAGCGGGGCCTCGACGGTGTCGGAGGCAAGAAGGGCGAGAAATGCACAGGAGCATCTCTGGATTAACACTTTTGTTTGTTTAAAATAAAAAAAAAAATAACTAAAAGGTAAAACACTAGAGAATAATAAAGAAAACCAGAGAAGAAGAAGAAGAATTTGCACTGTTAAGATTAAATTGCACTGACATTGTTTTACAAAAACGTTGCACTATTATGGATGTAAGTTGCACTCTTTTAAATATAAACTGTCCTTTAAGATGAAAGTTACACTCTTTAAATAAAAATTGCAATCTTTGATAGATATTTATATTGTTTCTCCTCTTGGTGCACTCTTTAAGAGGAGATATTTACACTATTTTTTTTCTTGTTACACTATTTCTCCTCTTGTTGCACTATTTCTCTTATTAAAGGATGAAGTTTACACATCAACACATGAAGAGAGAAATAGTGCAACAAGAAAAGAAATAGTGTAAATATCTCATCTTAAAGATTGCAACAAGAGGAGAAATAATATAAATATCTCTCAAATAGTGCAACTTTCGTTTAAAGAGTATAACTTTCATTTTAAATGTTGCAGTTTATATTTAAAAGAGTTCAACTTACATTCATAATAGTATAACATTCTTTTAAAACAGTGCAATTTAATCTTAACAGTGCAAATTTATCATTTTCTTCATTTTCTATTGTTTTTTTTATTATTATCTAGTTTTTGGCCTTTTAATTATTTTTTTTTATTTTAAACAAACAAAATAGCTAATCCAGAGATTTTCCCGTGCGTTTCTCGCTCGCCTCCGACACCGTCGAGGTTACGCTTGCCGCTGCCCTCTAGGGTAGGTGGGTGGGCCGCGTGCCCCTTCTCTCGCCGGCGAGCTTCTCGGCCCCGAGAAGCACTTTCTCTTCCTAGCCAGTAGCAGCAGTGGGGATGGCGGGTTTGTTTGGCGGATAGAAAATCCGCTGCAGTGCAGGTAGAGAGTGGAGGCGGAGGAAGAGGACGCGTTACCGTTCTCGTTATCGTCGCGGAGGACCGCGAAGGTGGTAGAGGAGGGTCGGAGAGAAAAAAAAAAAAAAAAAAAAAAGAGGGTCGCAGCGCGACTTCAACGGGGTCGGAGGCGAGTAGGCCGAGGGGGGCGCAGGCGAGGGTGGAAGTGAAGGCATGAGGTGCAGAGACGATGGGGGCCGTTTCCGCCTTCGCCTCCATCGCCTTCTTCGGCGATAAAAAAAAAAGAACGCGAGAAAAAAAAAAGTGAGAGAAAAAGATATAAGAATATTTGGTCAGTTTATTAAAAATTTGGCTCGAATCTATAAAATTAAAAAAAAGGTGGTCCACTTTTGCAAAAGCGCAAAACTAGCGGAATTTTTATACAAATTGGCCTTACAATTTCAAATGAGCCTAATTGAGAGGACATAATATGATGTAATTTTATCCAAATGGATCAAACTTTGCCATCATTTGCATGTGATGTAACAGATAATTGACTTAATCGACTCGAAAGGTCAAAATATAATGTACTTTAGTCCAAATGGATCAAAATTTTGCATGATTTGAATGTGATGTATCCGAAATAAATCAATCTAATATGTTAGATGCTGAATAGAATTTTAGTAAAGCTGGAAAAAGTTGCACCACTCATGCACACCAATAACTACAAGATATTTAATAGATTAATTGGAATTAGAACCAGAAAAAACATACACAAATGCTGATTATAAATTTCTATTGCAAATACTTAGGATAGGATGATTCTTCTAGTACATAAATATCTTACAAGGATATAATAATTTTTTTTCTAACAAATATATAAACTCTACTCCCAAGAATTCTCAAAGGCAAATTACAGTTTTTTTAAAATTTTCAAGCAGCTGAGAATTAAATCGCCCTTTTTAATATAGGCGTATATAGGAGATCGAATTTCCAAACTTTTGGTCGACGATCGGCTATAATTCGACCACAATAATTATTTAATAAAAATCATTAAAGTAATCCAAACTGAACAGACACATAATTTTCTCTTCGAGCAATATTATCTTTACACCTGTATAGAGTGTAAATCTTATATCATAATCATTCAAAGGTTCATATTTATTTACTAAGTTTTCTTAATTGGTGGATTGTAAAATTTAGATATTATAATAAAATAAACATGTAGAAAAAAAAATTTTAGTGTATACCTGTTTTGCATGGATATATTTGTGAATGCACTTTTAAATGTTATATTTTTCAGTGAATGGATAAGAGACATGTTCAAGCTAATGCTATGTCTCTATATCTTAGTACAATTTGTCCGAATATAAAATGTCTATTGTTACATGTGTTGCACACTATAGAGCACATCCAAAAAACCATCCTATTTAATGCAACCCTTGTATGTAGAAAGAGACTAATTTTACTACTAGTTTTACACATTTTCTTAACCCCTACAATGGCTTTTTTTTTTAAAAGCTAAATTACATAAAATTTTTCTATGAATATCCACTTTTTTATTTTTCTTTCATGTCATATAAAAATTTACACTTTGCATTTTTATAAAATAAAAAAATGCTTACAGAAGGGTACGGTGTTAATTGTGATGACAAAATGATCAATTTGTTCCTTACCATTTTCGTTTTCTCCCTCATCTTGTTCATCCGCCGTCTTTTCTCTTTCCATTTTTTGCGCTTCGATCAGCCATAGTTCGTCTTTATTTTTTTCTCCACCTGCTCCTCTTCTCCTCCTGCACCCTCGTCGCCTCTCCATTTCGGCGACAGTAGGGAGAAAATCGAGATGGGCATAGAGGAGAGGTAGGCAACGGCAAGACACAGATTAAAATGGAAAGACACAAAATTATTTGCTTTTTCAACTTAGACTAAAATGAAAAGACACAGAATTAGTTGCTTTTTGCATGAATTTGAGCATTATTTTTGGTAAATGGATAAAAGACACGCTCTACCTAATATAATATATCTTAGTACAATTTTGTCCGAATATAAAATATGTCACTGTTAATTGTTACATGCGTTGCACGCAATTTACAGCACATATATAGGCCAAAAAACCATTATATATATTTAACACCACCTCTGTGTGTGGATGTAAGGGGGCATGGCCCTCACCTTTCCACTTCATTTTTTTGCAGATCGCGACAAATTATTTTTTAAAAACTATTTTATTTTATTTTATGTTTATTTATAGATTTATTTGGAATTGGTCGAGACGGGAGTGTGTTTTTGATGAATTGAGATGGGTCAAGAAAACCAAGCAGTTTTCTTCTAATTGCTTTATTTCTGGAGCAGATTGAGGCGGATTAGAGGTGAGTTTTTTTTTTTTTTTTTTTTTTTTTTTTTTTTTCTGCCTTCAATTACAATTCAATTCGGGACAGATCGGGATAAAATCTTAGTTAATCTGAATCCATTTACATTCCTATTTGAAAGAGTCTAATTTTATGCTTAATTTTAAAAATCTTCTTAGGCTTACCTGACAAATCCTAAATACAAACCGTGTAAATGTCAATAATATTAATATTCTAGTCATGTAATATTGATAGAAAAAGGTCCACAGTTTGAGTTCTAAGTCACGAAACTCAGAAAAGGTGCATAGGAGGTTAAGCCCCAATCCTCGAAATAAAAAAAATAATAATAAAAATCTCATTGTTTTATGTTCAAAATCAGTAGAATATATTAAAAATTAGAGTTTAATTACAACATTATTATACAAAATTGGGTAGTAATATAAGCACATTTCCATGCACAAGAATAATATAAGTATTTTTAGAACTAGAAAAACAAAAAATATAAATGACAGTCTCCCAACCTAAGAAAAAGAAAAAAAAAAGAAAAAAAAAAGATACATTAATCAATACCCAAACATAAATATCCGCTAACAAATGAATCTAAGTTCATAAACTTTAAAATCTCATAAAACAGAATAAAAAATAAAAAATGTTATAGACAAAAACAATCACTCTCAGGTCGACTTTGTTTTCTTCCAAATCTTGGCGGCCCTGTGGAAAATATTTCTATCGGAATCTGCCAAATCCTAATTCGAAAAATATTCATAAAGTCTGTGGTTCCGACGGAAGAAAAGGAGAGAGAGAGAGACCAAAAAAACTAAGGGTATGTTTGTTTCAACGTAAGTAGACTTTGGGTAGAAGTGGACTTTGAGTTGAAGTGGAGTTGGAGTGAAAATTAGTTCACTTTTGCTATTTGTTTTTAACTGTGGAAGTGCAGTTCTGCGAGTTCTGTTGTTTGTTTGGTAGAAAGTAGATGACGTAAAAAGTGTAGCTCTCCACCCTCGGTATATTTACCTTCAAAGTGATATCATTGTCTATTTGTAACTTATAGTGAATAATAAATTATAATAAATAAAAATTAATATAATTATATATGTATATAATTATATATATGTATAATTATAAAATAAATTTTTAAAAAATTATATTATTTGTTTGCATATAAATTATAATAATGCAACAAATAAAATTCTAAAGTTAAAAAATTATTAACATTTAACAAATTCATTTTTCATCATTTTCTAAATATACAAATTAAACAAAAAATATATTAAAGTTTATTTAATCAAATTTGATCATATTTTAGAAGAGGTAACCCTAATACATTAATCCATTCTTGTCTTTTTTTCACTTCACCGTAATTAATTTCGCTCCATGGGAGGGCGAAGTCAAGTTCATTATTTTAGATGAACTGGACTTTCGTGCGTAATAAAATTACCGTGAACCAAACGGCGGAAGTGGTGAGTTTTTACCGAAAATTATTTTTCCCGTCCCACTTCCACCCCACTTCCCTCGAAACAAACAGGCCCTAAATGATTGTGATGAAAATGTTAGAGACAAATAGATATATCTCTAAAGAGCACAAGAGAGTTTAATTGAAAGATTTTGTCAATTCCTTGGAGATCACAAGAGCTTAATAATATGCAGATCATTAATGAAAATTATGAAATGTTCCTTTCTCGTAATAATCAACATTATTTAATAGGTGTTTCTATCATTGATGGTGACACATAACAGTACCAAATTAATTGCTTCATTATCTGGTCTAATTATAAGCATAATCACAGCATAATTAATTAATTAAGTGCCTCTTTTCCCCAATTCTAGAAATATTTTATATATACCTGAGAAGTAAAGTAAAAGTTACGTATGTTTATCTGAAATGCGCGAATACCGTAAAATGTAAAAATTAAACTTTATCTTTATTTCTTCAAACAACTCTATTTAAACATATCATACGAAAACTCTAGACAAGCTAAACAGATCTTAAGTAGTAACTTACGATTTAACAAGTATTCTTAAAGTAAAGAATATACTTAAAAATCTAGAATTGTCTGATGCGACAAAAAGACAAAATAAACATTGTTCCCGCTTTTTTAAACAGATCTATTCAAACATGTTGTATAGAAGCTTCAGATAAGATAATAAACGTCAAGTAACTTAGGATTTGGTAGAGCTATAAAAAATGTAGCATTAAACTAATTTAGGTTTTTAGGCTAGGCTAACTTAGCATAGTGAAGAATATAACTTAAATATTTTAATTAGCTTATTTATGAAAAGTCCTTGTTCAAGCTATATGACTGGGTTTATATATGGGGCTTGTTTGTCCAACAAGTAATACTTAATTTAACTAACTCATTTAGCATGATTTAATACCACTTCTAATACCACTTCCTTTTATCTTTTCTTTAACTTGTGATTGGAGAATGAAAAGATAATCTTGAATTAGTCCTAGTAGAGGTTTAGTTACGTTAAAAGATGTTGAAAAGTTTGAAGAAGCTTAGCAATAAGTACATAATAAGATAATCAAGGAAAAAGAGGATTAGGGTTAGGTCATGCAATGTCCTGGTCAACACCCCTAGTTTTACCATGTAAAAATTTCTATGTGCATCCTCATATATATACAGTGTGCAAATATTTTTGCAAAAATGGTGTTCAATTATTTATGTGTCCTTTAAAACCTTATCACATGTGCTCCTATCCAACCATTTGTATAAGATATCAATCAGCGTTAGCGCAAATAGCAATGAAATTGATTGTTTGTATCTGAGGTCATATGTTTGAAGTCTAGTTTCTTTGTATCTTCAACTAAGCTCATTTTTAAAAAATATGAACAAAGTCGCCGCACACTGCCATCCTCGGCGAACAACAACAAAAAAAGATAACAATTATGACATGTATACCTCTGATTTTCAGCGGCACATGTTCGAACACTAATCTTGCAGAAATCTTTATGCAAATTTGCGTATTTATGCAGTACAGATATCTAAACATGATAGTTTTTAACTGTAGATATAAACACTATGCGTCAGCTAAAAAAAGTCTAAAACCTACTTCTTTTACTATTGTACCGTTGCTTAAAATAGTTGATTAATTAATATCCTTTTCATTGAACAACTAATTCTCCGGTTTGAATCCTGTTTATATTTTAAAATGTACATGGTCTCCATATTATTGAGATAGTACATTTTTTCTTTTTCTTTTTTTTCTAACAAGTAGTTTTATTAGTGGATGAAAATATCTCTAACAACTGATGAGTAATTTTACTTTAATCAATAAAATGCCCCGATTAGGTGCAATGAAAATAAAAAGAAAAGGAGTTGAACTCCTTTGAGTAGAAACAAACCCTATAAAAAAAATATTTACCTTAAAATTCATACCTTACTTGTGTTTTTTTTTTTNTTTTTTTTTTTTTTTTTTTTTTTTTTGGAAAAAAAGGGCTCATGGAGTAGGAGGGAATCTATGGACCACTTTGAAAGGGAAAGGATATATAAGGAAGAAATAAGAGTGAGACAAAATTAAACAAAATAAAAAAAATAAAAAATAAAAAAGAAATAATATGCTAAACTAAAAAAAAAATAAAAAAAAGAATAGGTACAAATATGTTGAGACCCCTCAACTATCAGCCATTTTGAAAAACCCCCTTCAACTTTGTTTTTTCTTTAGAAATAGACCCTTCACTCTTTGCACTTTTTTTTTTTTCCCTTGTCGCCAAACTAAACATTGATTTATTCAAACATGATCTATAATTATTTACTAACACGGTAACTAGAGAGAATTTTAACTTAACCATTGATTCGATTCAGAAAAAAAAAAAGGAGTACAACTTATGAATAAAATGATAATTATGAATTAGTTAAAGAGAACCGGTAAAAGACGATCGCGTGATCACTACGCTTGAAATTGTAAAATTTTGAAAGTGGGAATTTTTTTAACTATTAATTACTATATATTTTGAGTTATAAATAATTTGATTCACTTTAATGCTTCACAAGATCTTGCTTATAAATATTGATTGATTGATGATATATGTTTCGGTACAATAGTTGTACCGAAGCTTCTACTCATCATCTATCCAACGGTCCTAAAATCACCTATCACAATAACACCACCACCACCACCGTTCAAAATCAGAAAAGCACCATAAACTTAGCTGCTTACCAAAATTGTACCAAAGATTTTGATTAAATCTTTATCCTTTTAATTAATTTTTTTTTCATATAGTAAGAGTTATAAGTGTATCTAAAAACTTCTATATTTAAACACAATTATTAATCAATTTAATTTCTATTATTACTACAAAATGACTAAAAATGCATGATAAACCTTGTACTATACCAATATTGCGACTTTTGTGCTCGTACTTTTTATTTAAACCCTTTCTTTCTGACCAATTACAAAAATAATAATTTAGTGTATCGGCTAAATTGTACTAATTTGATTTAAATATAGTTTTTATTATGAAAAGAGTCATAAAATAAAAATACAGTTACTTCTAACTAGTTTAAAAATATATAGACAAAATTTTAAAATTTTTAAAAATTAAATATATAACATTTTTGGGGTATATATTTTCAATTGCCCCCACTTTTGTCCATTTAACACCTGCCCAAAAATAACAAGAGCAGGGAGTTAAAGGTCATTTTAATAAGTAAAAAAAATACGGAACCCCCTCAAATATATGGCACTTTGAAGTGGCCCATTGATTCTTTGTCCTTTTCTAGTTTAATAATTTGATTAGTTATAATTAATTATTAAGTAGTCTAGTTTTATTTACTAAAATATAATTAAAATTATCGAATTTGATAAATTTACTAATAAACCTACAAATTTTCTAATTTTTTAATGAAAATTACTTATTTTTGGATAAATAGAAATTGGGGATTTATATACAATTCTTTTATAAGCAAACATCTGAACTTTTAATTATAACAGATAGTTCTGATAACTTTTGCCAAATATTTTGATAGTTTTTTTATTTTCAATTGAAGTTATAAATTAAACAACCATTGTAGTGGATTATCATGCACCTAATCAGAAAATATTTCAAATATAAAGAATTTTATTTATCCTTCAATTCTGATAACAATACATGGAGATTTATATATATTATAATAAAATAGAAAAAAAAAAAATTTTTACTGCTTTAAAGATTTATAGATGATATGCAAGACGGACAACTAAAATGGCTTTAAAATTAATAACTTTATTAAAAAGATGGGTCTATTAAACTAATTTATAAACTTTGAACAAATTTGAAAGTTCAGACCTCTCTTTACAATTTAGCTAAAGTTTAGGGGCGCTCTGTACATTTATCCCCCGGAAAAGAGAAAAACTTTAAATATGATTTCGTAATTTTTTGCTTTAATACCCTATAATTTAAAGTGTATCACTTTCGTACCCTATAATTTTATTTTATTTTTTTTTGTTATCTACTCCACTAATTTTTTTCGTTAAATCGGTGAGAAAGTTAAAACTAAAGGGTACTAAAGTGGACATTCGATAAACTATAGGTGGAACATATGAAGTTTTTTATATATAATTTAACAAAAAGTTAACGAAAGTATCGACGAAAAGAGAAAAATTAAATCATAGGGTACTACATTGATATATTTTAAATTATAAAGGAGTAAAGTTAGAAAGTACAAAACTATAGGGTGGTATTCGAAGAAGTTTACCCAAAAAAAAAAAAAAACAAAAAAAACAAAAACGTCTCATTTTCGCCGTCTTAACAACAAAACGCACTTACCCAAAACACTAACCCTTTTCCCCTCTCTCTCTCTCCTCTCTATCTCTCTCTCTCTCTACCCCTTTTCTCACTACATCTCTCTCTCTCTCTCTCTCTCTCCTCTCCCCAAATTCTCAGAGACGAAGAAGCGAAAGAAGCAAACCCTTGAAGGGTTTTTGTAGAAGCCCTAGCGATCGATCCAATCCTCACTCCCCACCATAAAAGAAAACCCCTTTTCCCCCAATCCCTCCGTTCTTATCCTCCCCGCCAACCCCCAATTCTCCCTTCCACTCCACGAAAAAACCCTCCTTTTTACGGTTTTCAAGCGATCTTTAACCGATCCCGCGCCGCCCATGCCGTGGATTTGCGGCCCAGATGAGATTTTGCTCCCAGTTTGTCGATTCCTCGGTCCCCAGATGCATGCCTCGCGGATTTGAGCCTTGGGTTTGTGGAAAGATCCCTTCTTTGCGCTCTCCCTCCCCCCCCGGGCCCGATTCTTCGCCATGGGCGATCTCCAGGCCTGGCCGTTGCACGCTAATGGCGAACTAGGGCACTCGAATCCGCCGCATCCGCCGCCGCCGCCGCCGCCGCAGCAGCAGCAGCAGAGCCATCGGCCGAACCCCGACCCCGCCGCGGTCGGCGCCGATGTGTGGAATCGAGCCGAGGAGGCCACCAGAGAGGTTATACAGCATATACAGCCCACCGTCGTGTCCGAGCAGCGGAGGAGAGCCGTTGTCGAGCACGTTCAGAAGCTGATCAGAGAGAAAATTGGGAGTGAGGTGATTCTCTGAGTCCATGCTCTTTCTCAAATTTACTTCTATTTTCGTACTACAATTTATTGTGCATTATATCGTTTCAGGTGTTGTAATGTGATTGTATTGTTCTTTATTTCGCTCTACTTTAGATTCAACTTGTTGTATTATGTATGGATGTGTTATAGCATGTGCTTTGCTCCACTCCTTGCTTGCAATTTAATTTGAATATAATATGTTCATGCATGGTGTTATTGTGTTGTGAATGGTATATTCCTTGGTCTCTAACCCACTTTTTGTGATGTGTACTTTCTCTTGATTTCTTTACGTTAGCATTGTGTGGTGACTTGTCGCATCATGGATCTCATGGATTTCTTGTGAGATTCATAAGGAATTTATTGCTCCTATTGAGTACTTTTAGTGGAAGAGTTAAGGTATTTATTGCTCCTATTGAGTACTTTTAGTGGAAGAGTTTTACAAGATATTTTCTCTATTAAATGTTGCATGTTCTTTTCATCCTATGAGTCTTTCCCATAAAGAGAGTAGTTGTTTTAGTTTTTTTTTTTTTCAAGAACTCATTATAATGATCTCTTTGTTCATCCATCTTTTCCTCTTTTTTTTTTTTTAAGCTTCTTTCCTTTCCTTCTTTGATGTTCTATATTTTGAGTAACCTATACTACGGGCTGGTTCATTATATTAGAGGGTTTTTGACTATTATCTTTCGTATCTGCTTTTCCTTTTTCTTTGCAATATTGTTGTCGTATTGAAAGTTAAACAAGCATCTCTTCGCTAACTGTTTTTGTAATTTGATCTTGCCATGATTAATGCGCTTGCTCAATCATTTTCTGTTTCTTCCCTTCATGATAGGCTACTTTCAGTATATTGATGAAAAGGTTCAACTGAATGATCAGTAAATCTGAGAATGAGACGTGTTGCTTCTGCTGTTGTCTTAAAAACATTAATTGGCTTAACTGCAATAATTATTTCGCTGTATTTTCTGTTTTTAATTGAGTCAGTTTAAGCTGTGTCTTCAAATAATGCCTTTTTTACAAATTTATCTTAGTTTTCTTTAACTGCTGGTTGTCTGATACTAGATATCCTTCCTAACCGCTATGTTTTTCTCCAATCGACATGTCTGAAGGAATCAATGTTGGACGTACTGGATCCTTTGGTATTCATGTCGACGATTGGTCATTGGAGATTTTAGTCTATTTCATGAAATATCTGAGAAACAAAAAGAAAAAGAGCCACAGATGGTTTATTTATCACCAAATAGAGATGAATATTATATGGTAGCTGCAGGAATTTCTTATGCCTCCTTTAATCAGTATTCCTTGTTGTTCTTCTGAGAATTCTTTACATCTTTTGTTTTAGTCAAAGTTGAAATGATTGGATTCTTGCACCATTTATCACCAAAGGTGCTCATATACTCAAACAGGATCCAGTTCCACTTCTCTTATTTTCTCCATAATCATGCTTAGAGTGTTTAAGCCTAACGGTCATTTCTTTATGTTCAGTAGCTGTTAGATTGTGACATTGAATTGTTCTCGCTACCTGTTAGTTCAATCCAATTAACTTTTGATCTGGTCAAAGGATCAGTAAGCTCTTGCATAATCTAAAGAGTTACATTGCATTATGCTCTCACAAATAATTCAAAAGGGCGAAAGAAAGAGATATTTGGTTTTGTATGTAAATGCTATTAGAAGGCAGATTCCTCTTCAAAGCCCATCAGTAGGATGCTCCTGAAGTTTTTCTAACTGAATAAATCAAAAATCTGAAAATTGTTACTTGTATGCGACCTATGCATTTAAGACTACTGGTCTGTGAACAGTAGCTATGATGCTCCTGAAATTGATTTAAACGAGTAAATTAAAATCTTCTCAAAGGCTTTACATCTGATTATGAAGTGCCCAACTCGAATTGGATAATCATTTGTGGTTATATTTATTATATGTGTATGTGCTTAATGTTCCTATCCTTTTATTGGACCATAAAACTGACAATTTTGACTTTTCACAATTTTTTTTAATAGGTTTTTCCATTTGGATCAGTACCGTTGAAGACGTATCTTCCTGATGGAGATATTGACCTTACTGCAGTTGGTGTCCCAAATTCAGAAGATAGCTTGGCGAACAGTGTACGTTCTGTTCTCGAATTTGAAGAACAGAACAAAGACGCCGAGTTTGAAGTGAAGGATGTGCAATACATTCATGCTGAGGTTCTTCTGTTCTACTGGATTTCACTTTATTTTTGGTTATTTGAGAGGTTGTCAAGCTGCTGATAATAAGTTTGTTTCCATTTTGTCTTCTTATGTTGCATCATTGTTAACTTTTTCTCCCAGGACAAATAATTAGCCAGCCTTCATTCACTGAATCACTAAATGAATGTTGAGCACGCGGATTATTTTTCACATATTTAATAGGAAGTAGGACAATTTTAATTTTGGAGGTCTACTTGTCTCATGGCAATAGATTTTAGGGCTTCAAGAAAGTGGATGCTTGTCCAACAGATTTAATACTTCTTTTCGTGTTTGATCTTATCTTATTCTATTTTTTATCTTCGAGCATTTTGTGGCTTGAAATTTTTGGCTCTTTATATTGACCACATGCTTATTTGATAAATAGTTGGAGAACGTAAGACGTAGTTATTCATTGGGAAGTACCGTTGAAATGTTTTGGTATTATCTGTTGATGATCTTTCACATAAACATTAGTAACATTCAAAGTAGGCCGCTAAACACCCATAGTGGTTAGTAATGACATGTTGAATTATGAGATTGTGCATATTCAATAAATAGGAACTCCCATTAATTATATACTTGTGCAGCGGATATAGTATTCTCTGCAAAATTTACTGTTTTCCTTATTTAACCGATTAAATTCATCTTGCATTACTCATTGCATTTGGAATTTCAATATATCACAGCATGTCTGGTTAAAACAATTGCCGAGTTTGATTGGTTTGCCGAGTTTGATTGGTTAATTTACAGCGATTTTTTATTATATGTATTTGTTACTTCATTCATTCTTAAGTTGATGCTTATCATATTTGAGTTGTTGTGCTTTCTTTTAATACGATTTCTCACAACAGGTCAAGCTTGTTAAATGTCTTGTCCAAAATATTGTTGTCGATATCTCATTCAATCAGATTGGTGGACTCTGCACACTTTGCTTTCTTGAGGAGGTATTGCGGCTAGACATCTCTTTAAGTTTTTGAGCTTGTCTGTCTTCCTCTAAATGCTTGAAAGCCTGAAACATACCTTGATAAAGAATGCACTTTTCTTTGCAATATTTTTTTATACTCCTCTTTTAATTAGTTTACATTCTATCTGCTTCTCTAGGTTGATCAACTAATTGGGAAGGACCATCTTTTCAAGAGAAGCATAATGTTGATAAAAGCTTGGTGTTATTATGAAAGCCGCATTCTTGGTGCTCATCATGGTTTAATTTCGACATATGCATTAGAGACTCTGGTGTTGTATATCTTCCATCTCTTCCATAAATCTTTGGATGGCCCTTTGGTGGTGAGTATTCTGATAGATCTAAGCATCAAAAACCATAAACTATTCAATAAATTGCTGTGAGAATTTCAGATACATAAGTTTTATGAGAGCGGTTTCCTTTATGTAGGTCCTTTATAGGTTTTTGGACTATTATAGCAAATTCGACTGGGAGAAGTATTGTGTCACTTTGAATGGTCCTGTAGCCCTTTCTTCTCTACCTGAACTAGTTGGTAAGTTAATTTCTAGACAATTTATATGGATGGAGTGGGTAAAGTTAGTGACTGTTATTTTGGCGTTTACAGCTGAGCCGCCCGAAACTCAGGAGAGTGATTTACTCCTCACCGATGAGTTTCTCAGGAACTGTGTGAAGAAGTACTCTGTCTCCTCTGAGGGATATGAGATTAATTCTCGGATATTTCCCCAGAAGCATCTTAACATAGTTGATCCACTGAAACAGAGTAATAATCTGGGTCGCAGTGTCAGCAAAGGTTTGTTTTTTCTTTGTTTATAATTTTGTGGGTGTCATGCCATTTATGGCTGCAAGTGCAAAGTGGTATTGATCTGACGTGTACCTGAATTGAAAATTTCTGGAAGTTGTGTTTGGATTTCTAATCTCAATGTTAGGTCAAGTTGGTTGAATATTAATCCCAGACTGAGATGGACCCTAACCTGATTTTAACTGAAAAATATGCCCTAACACTTGACTTGTAAATGCATAACCATTGAGTTTTGCCAAAAAAATCACATTTTTATTAAAAGTTCTATATGTTATAAAGAGAGCCCTTATATTATTTGCAGTCATAAGCATTAACTCACAGTTGTTATCGCCAACATTTGTTTCGAAAACAATTAAACACATAAGATTTACCTGATGTTTAGCCTGACTTATATTGGTACAAGTCCAATTTTCTTTTTCTTATGGGCAACAATATAACATACAGGTAACTTCTTCCGTATACGTAGCGCATTTGTATTTGGTGCTCGAAAGCTTGCGAACATACTTGAATTACCTGCTGAGAGAATCAACATTGAAGTCAATACGTTCTTTAAAAACACATTGGAGAGGCATGGAAGTGGAGAAAGACCAGATGTACAAGGTGCCCTTCCGTTTCGTCCGAACATTACATCAATCAATCACAGCTGGATAGGCTTTAATTCATCAGATTTCAACGGCGACAGGGGCTTTCGAGATAAATCGGTTTTAACTTCCCCAACCAGTGATTCCCATGAAGTGCTTTATGAGCAGCTGAATAACTTAAGCATCTCAAGTTTGGGGAAGGACCTCTCCATTGAACCTACAAAATTTGAACCAAATGGTATAGTGGAAGGAATTGTCGTTTCAGGCAATTGTTTGGCGGGTGATGCCAGAGATTTCACAACCAAGGGAGCTTCTAATTCAAGAATTGGTGATGAAACTTCTAGGGCTTCGCCTTCAACTGGTGAAACAGTGATGTCACCATCTGGAATACCGTCACCATCTGGAATGGCTTATTGCACACCCCATCTCTTTTTCAATCCGAAGTATAGTACAAAGAATGAACTGCTTAGCTATGAGATTGAATCGCCGAGAAGTTTTAGTTCTTCAATAGGCTCATTTGATGGGCCCACAACATCAAGTCGGAATACTTGTTTATCAGAAGAATCATACCCCTTAGACTTGATAGTGAGAAAAGAGGGAGAGGGAAGTGAAAGCCCTAAGTTCAACAATTTGTCGGATCTCAGTGGAGATTATGACCTCCATTTTACAAATCTTTTGTATGCTCAGAGGAGCCAAGATTATGTGGTGGGCCCGGCGGTCTTTGTTCCATATCATCGACCGGCCCATGTGCCATTCCAGAACAAGCACTCGTGGAATGGGCTACATCGGCGGAATATGTATCCACCTGCTGCACCAAATGGAATGATTCCTGGGGTGCCATATCCACCTGGCTATTATTATGTGAATCACCCTATACTATCCAGTGCTTATGGCACTGAAGATCTTCCTAAGCCAAGGGGAACAGGCACATACTTTCCGAACACGGTATGTTATACTCAAGCTTTTATATGGTGTTCTTGTGAGCTAATATTTTTGTGTGCTTGTTGTGCATTATCTGTAAGCAGATCTTCCGCAGCGCAAGTTGGATTGAACATGGAGTCTACTGTAGCTTGCCTGTGTTGGTTTATTTTGCCTTAAGTGCAATGCCCTTCCTAGAACTTCATGTGATTGCACTTAGATCTTTAACCTTTAAAATTTAACAATTAGGTTGCTATTTTATGTGAATGGATATAACAGATATTCAAACACATAATGGAGAAGAGAAATTATTTTGTGAAATGATGAGAGAAATCAAGGGGCACATTTTGTCACTCGTAAGCTTTTGTTTTATTTTCCTGCATCATAATTCTGCATAAGTGTGGTAACGTTTCTACTACATGCTCAAACAGACATTACTTCTTTAGACGTAAAATAGTGTTTAGGATAGCCTGTCGACTTCCAAGGACATAGTTGTCAAATTTTGAAGCTAAGGATCCTCGTGAGTTCTGGTTTTGATAGTCTGATGCATGTGCAGATTCAACTTGTTGGTTCTTTTGGAATGCTACAGTATATAAGGTTAATTGTTTTGCTTATATATGTATGTTGGCTAACCCAAGCAAATCTCTGACCTCTATTTTTGTAGAATTCCCGGTCATATAAGGAGAGACTGTCCCCTGGAAGAGGAAAGAACTCGTTGGCTTCAAATCATCAGCTAAAATCGCGGTACAATGGCCGAGCGGACATGCATATAGACACCATCTCTTCGGAAGAAGCGGGTCCCGAGCTTCCACCAATACAAGCTCAAGTTCCAGCCAGAAATGGCCATGGAAGACCTACTTTTCAAGAGATACCACACTCTTCTCGCCATAGCCCGAGGGGTGTCTTGCATGGAAATGGTGTTGTGCATCCACAAGAGAGCAAACTTGAGTTCGGGTCCTTTGGTCCTGTTCAAGTTGGAGTTGCCTTGCCAGAACACGGCAATCGACCAGACTCTGTACACCCTCACACTCAGGCCTCTGGCCCTGCGAGCCCTATGCAAAGAGTTGGAATAAACTCCAATCGTGAAAGGTAAACAAGTTAGAAGAAAATTTCTCACATTTTAGGTAAAGAGTGCACAGACCTTCTCTGAACTAACAGCGAATTCTTATATGGATACCTGAATATTAAATATTTTAAATTTTCTTAACAAATATCACAGTTATTTTGATTTTCAGAAAATCTACGAAATATTCTGTCTAGTAACAGAATATCCTATAAGAAAGTTAAAAAGTACTTGCATCAATACAATTTCAAGGTTAGGTAGGAATATCAGAATTTTTGAAGGTCAGGTATACATTTCAAAAAAACGTTAGAGCTCAGGAAGGTCTGTATTTTGTTACTGATTCTAGAACCAGTAGTGACCAAAGAAGAAACTTTGGAAGTGTCAACATCAAGCTGAAACATCTAAGGTGCCCATGATAGCTCTTTCCTCGTAAGCTTGACAAATTTGAACTTGTTTAAAAAGGTTTTTTTACCAATAGCCGAAGCACAACATTGGGCTAGCTTGTTTAAGCTGCTTCTTTGTGCCGTAGAGGAGAAACCAAGCATGTGGCATATAAAAAGCCTGGAGCTTTTGTGTGTGCGAAGCAGCGAAGGTGTTTTTGCCCCAAAAGTAGGCGACAAAAAACCTGTTAGTGTTTATCTAAAGCGCTCTATTCAAACAGCACTTTTGCAGAGGCTCCATCTGAACAAAACAGGTCTTAATGAAATTGGCTGGCATTTCGACATGATGGGTGTTATATTATATCGCATGGGTGGGAAAACAAGCATTTGCTAATGATGATTAAATACTTATTTGTTTCCATGCTACAGTTTGGGACACCAGTTCAGAACCTTCATAGTTGCCCTACTAGATGAAAAATCTTATTCTCCCTTTATCCCTATGACAAACTAGTTCACAATCCTTTTCTCCCTGTTTCTTTACTGACATTTTAAAACTCTGTATAGTGCTGTCCATTTAAATCGTAGAATTTGTCGCTCTTATCTAATGGCGCCCGTCGTCTTCTCAAAGTTTCATAATATGAAATTTGCAGGTCAGCGCAGCCGTATCAGCTCAAAGACGACGGTGACTTCCCTCCTTTATCGGGGTGAGAGAAGTGGAGAAATTTCACACATGGGAGGCGGAACCATTACAGGAAGAAGTGAGACCCAAAAAAACGGAGGAAAAGAAAAAAAAAAAAAAAAAAAAAAAAAAAAAAAAAACAAAGAAATATACTGACCAGTTGGGTCCATATTCGCTCGAGCAACGG
Organism: Ananas comosus; assembly: GCF_001540865.1. Classification (NCBI taxonomy): domain Eukaryota; kingdom Viridiplantae; phylum Streptophyta; class Magnoliopsida; order Poales; family Bromeliaceae; genus Ananas; species Ananas comosus. Next base: position 1,968,576 of record NC_033633.1, on the reverse strand, counting down.
TCGCAATGTGTGTCGATAGATTGTTGCAGTAAATTTACCATAGTGTACATTCTAATAATTTCCTTTTTGCTATCAGTCTTCACCCTTTGCTTCTTACCTAATCGGGTGCATTGCTGAATCCTTTTTTTTCCTTTCTCTATTTTTTTTTTTCTCTCTGTTTTTTTTAACCCTCTGCAGCCCAATTTTCGCCCCCGTCGGGCGGTGTAGATACTCCTGAGTGTGGCTTTTATTTTGTTGAAATAGTTATGCTACCTGATTGGAGTACCGTTTATCGGTCTGCGGTGTATTGTGATGATGATGATGATGATGATGTTGTTAGTATCAGGTGAGATATTTGGTTAAATGTAACTCATGTGCTCAGCTTTGTTTCTGTTTGTTATGTTGAACTTAGGTTACTAACTTTGCAATAAAGTTATGAATTGAAAGAAAAACAAGAATTAGAGTAAATTTACTTCTTGAGCTATTCCAGCTATGTACTCGTCAAAATGCAACCGATAATTTGTATCTTTTGTTATAGCTTTCGAATTGTGTTTTATTCAAACAAATCTGTGGAAGTTTCTGACTTTTTCTGAAATTGAAAATTTCGCATTTTTAGTCATACACATGCAAGAGAATGCGCCCGCTTATGCATACTATTCAATCTGAATAGTTAGTATTACAATGTCTAAATTTTAAACTCCAAACTATTTAATCTGAATTGTATTGTTATACCATTGTATGCGTTGAAAATTCCAAAAAATCAAATAATATTTGGATGCCATGGACTCATCTCCTATTATGCCGTAGTTAGGGGTATCAACGGGATAAATGCAATGCACATTGGGTCCAATTAAGCCCTAATACTTTTTGCTATTATGGGCCAAAATTGTGTAGGTAAAGATGCATCTTCATTTCTCGTTGGTACCAATTTGTATGATTGAGAAAAGATTGCAACTTAAATGCACAATAGCAATTGAAATACGGGAACGGATAGCGGCGGACGCACGGTGCAGGGATATACAGATGTATCGTACATAGACCGGTATCCTGTCCATCTAGCGGAGGTTAGATTGAGTGAAATCATATTCATGGCTCGTTAACACTTTCTATATGTTTTAAGTGAATTGGTTATATAGTGTAAGAATATACAGATATATTGACACATAGGTTGATAATCTGTCTACCAAGCGGAGATTAGATTGAGCGAAATTGTAATCGAGGCTCGTTAACGATGTTTCTACATACTTTAAGTGAATCGGTCGTCTCTTTCTGTCATTTAGAGATTTTACGGTAGTTGGCACCAGCAATTCATACAATTCACGTGGGCAGGCGATAAATTTATTTTTCTTTTTTCAGGACCCCCCCTCTTAGCTTATTTTGATGTTGAAACAATTGCAATAAACGCCGTCCTTAATTAAGATATTTAATTGTAAAATGTGATTCACACATGATTTTGATTTGTACTTAGTTATTGCCATTGTGTTGCACAAGGGAGAATCTCACATCCCACGTTGTACAATTCATTGTTATTTTACTTGGTTCCTTGTATCAAGCTTAGTCATGTGTTTCATTAAGTACAAGATACCATTAGAAAAAAAAAAAAGATCTCATCATAAGAATTAATTAAACACAAGCATTTAGTTTATATTTGGTAATTATCTTGTTGATGAAAAAAAAGCCAAATCGGCAATTATAAGTCATTAATTTGAGGTCTATTTGTAGTTTTGTGCACTAAAATGTTATAGGATGTGATACTTGAATTAGCAAAATAGAAAAGAAAAATCTAAATTTAAATTTATGTTCTTAGTTAAATCTTTGTATAAAGAGTTGATAAATAAACAGGTTTTGGGGCTCTAGGCATGAGAGACACAGATAAGGGATTTGACTCTATTTCCTGAAAAAATAATTGTAAAAAAAAATTGAAAAGGGGAAAAAATAATAAAAAATTGATGTTATAAACTTCTCTGAACTAAAACTTTAAAAAATTGTACAACAATTAGACAACTAAATGTTGGACTTAGTTTTATATATATATATATATATATATATATATATATATATATATATATATATATATATATAACTAGGCTAATATACTATTAATAGCACCAAGTCATTGGTGCTACCAAGTTTTTGGCCATTGGATTAAGAGATGTGCGGTTAGGATGATGTGGGCCTCCTAGGGCTGAGTGGGTGGTTGGTTGAATAGTATGATCTAACGGATAAAAATGATCAAAATGGTAGATCTAACGGTGGAAAACTTGGTAGCACCGAGTGCTTCGTGCTATTAATAGCATAGTAGCCGGACTATATATATATAGGTCTTGTGTGCTATTAGGAGCACGGAGGCCTCTGTGCTCCTAAGCCGTTTTCGATGATGGAGCTTTCGAATCGACGATCTGCTCCGTTAGACTTGATCTAGCGTATTTAAAGTATCTAGAAAATAAATTTTACGGTTTTTCGATATTATTTACCTAGTGATCGAAAAGGTTTAAAATCAACAATTTTTAATGGTTGATGTATACCGTTTGCAAGTTTAATGGTGTAGAAGTATTCAAATCAGATGAAATTTTGATAGAAATTTCTTTATACTATTTACAGCAAGATCAATGTCTCTGATCGAAAATTTTAGTGCTATATTACCACTTTTTGTGAGATTTTTATTTTCAGCCGTTGATTTTGAACTCTTTCGATCACTAGGTAAATAATATCGAAAACCGTAAAATTTATTTTCTAGATATTTCAAATATGCTAGATCAAGTTTAACGGAGCCAATCATCGATTCGAAAGCTCCATCATCGAAAATGGCTTAGGATTGAGTGGGTAGTTGGTTGAATAGTATAATCTAACGGGTAAAAATAATCGAAGGAATTAATCTAGTGGCAGAAAACTTGATAGCACTAAGTGCTTGGTGCTATCGGTAGCATAGCAGCCGGACTCTATATATCGAACTGGGCTGGAATACTATCAATAGCACCAAGTGTTGGTGCTATTGATTTTTTAGTCCTTGAATTGAGAAATATACCGTTAGGATAATGTGGGCCCTCTAGGGTTGAGTGGATGGTTGGTTGAATAGTATAATCTAACGGGTAAAAATAATCAAAAGAATTAATCTAACGACAGAAAACTTGATAGCACCAAGTGCTTGGTGCTATCGATAGCATAGCAGCCGGACTTTATATATATATATATATATATATATATATATATA
>NC_033633.1:1927166-1962828 GCF_001540865.1 Ananas comosus | reverse complement strand
GGCTACTATCACAGATAGTAGAATTTCTCTTCATAGCGAGAGAGTTGTTTCAACCCCCCTTTTGCTTTCTATGCTGCTTATGAGCCTTACATTGGACAGGGCCCTGCTATAGGGGGTTCAACTAGAATGAAGGATGGAGGTGGTATATGGGTGGACGATAATGACATGCTGGGCATCGACCAGCTAGATGATGGTTAGCCTAAATTTAAATGTCTATCTTTTTAGGTTTTAGTGGTATATATATATATATATATATATATATATATATATATATGAGCTGGAATGCTATCGATAGCAAACGGGTTTCGTTGCCACCTATTTATTTTCGATGATGAAGTCTCCAAATCGACGATCAGCACCGTTGAACATGATCTATACCACTTAAAGTGTATAGAAGCCAAATTTTAAATCTTTTCGACATCATTAGCTTAATGATTAAAGGGTTTCAAAAATTATAATTTTAGTGGTAGATACGAGGCGCTTTCTTATTTAACGGTGTAAAACTATCCAAATCAATTAAATTTTTGTTAGAAAATTTTTTAAACTATTTAGAACAAAATCTATACTCTCGATCTTGATTATAAAATTCGTATCATCATTTTTTAGAGGATATGCATGTTCAACCATTCATTTTTACGCCGACTTGATGGATAAGAGAATAATATCGAAAAAGCATAAAATTTGATTTTTAAATACTTCAAGTGGTGTAGATTATTTTCAACAGTGCCGATCGTCGATTTGGAGGCTCCATCATTAAAAATAAATGGATGGCAACGGAGCCCGTTTACTACTGATAGATCTAACGGTAAAAAACTTACAAGGATAATCTAATGGTTGAAAATAATCTGAGGAGCAGATCTAACGGTAAAAAACTTATAAGCACCAAGTGCTTCGTGCTTTTACAAGCACCATAGCTGGACTCTATATATATATATATATATATATATATATATATATATATATATATATATATATATATATATATATATATATATTAGTATTGTTTTGCAATGATACGTGCACACCCAAAATATTGGGCGTAAATCTTATATTCTTTCCATGGATATCTACCAGCTCAAAATTGGTGAGATATAATATAATTTACACCCAATTTTTCGGTGTACAAGTGGCATTTCTTTATCCGTATAGTATTTTAGTTTCTTACTGTCTAAAGAACTAATTTATTCAAAAGATTGATCTATAGAAAATTGTAAAGAATTAAGCTTTATAAAGAAATTACATATAATCCATGACCCTTCTTGGTCTAATCCTATTCTCACCTTTATGTTTCCCAAATAATTAAATTTCCCATCTTTCTCCTTTCTTTTGGCATTGCATTTGACTAAAAAAAAAATCTCTCTATATGCGAAAAAAATAAATAAATAAAAAAGAAAAAAAAACTCTATCCATCAATTTAGAGTACCTCTCCATCCAACGTTAGTTGCATATTTTTTTATTACGGTTAAGGCCTAGTTTCATTTGTATTTTAATACTCATGATTAGCTATATAAAATAGCCACCTTAGAATTGTTTATTCATTTATTATCTATCAAAAGGTACTTGTAAATGACTCAGATAACTCCAGTTGCAATTAATAAACAGTTTCAAATGTTATTATTTAAGTACTTGGAGACATATAAGTATTTGGCTTATAACTCCATTAAATTAGTAGCAATAATGATACTAGAATATTTGAGGTGGAGGCTCAAGAGATGTAATATCTTAATGTATTATTGTAGATGTAGAATGAAGCTATATATTTCTATAATTGATGGGGATGGAAAAATTAATTAAACCCTAATTTCTAGTTATTCAAAGTTGTCGTCTGCGAGCTAATCACCAACTCTTATCATTCATAACACACTACGGCTTAGTTTGGTATTGAGATCCATCCGACGCTAATAGATAAAATAGAGTTGGGGTAAAAGCATATATGATATGTTTCTGTGTTTTCCGATAGGATCACAAAAAATATATATCATAACCGACACATCGTGAAATGCAGAACGCTATATTACGTACGAAAACAAACATATTATTTTCCCATCGTACTTGTATTTTTCGGTAGTTTTAGCGGTGTGTTTTGAGCTAGTAAAATTTGCTTATATTTGCATTTTTTTTTAATCTTTTTTTGGTTTGCAAACTTATAAGAGAAATAAGAGTGGAAAGGATTATTGAGAAAACAAATAATTTGAATAAATTTGATTTAAGGAGATAGTTAGATGTGAACGTGAAACAAAAGTTTCTATTGAGTCTACTAAAATGCGCTTATGAAATACAACTTATTCATAATTACCAAAATTTGTCATATATTTTGTTAAGTTAAGAACTAGGGGACATTGCTGTGTGATTTGATTAAAAAAAAAAAAATCTATTTGAAGATATTTTGACTATGTAATAAAGTAAAGAGTTGAGCATGCTTATTAAATAATAGGGAATTATTAGTTGAATTGTATTTTTATAATTGCATTATTAGAGAGAGAGAGAGAGAGAGAGAGAGGAGGGGGAGGGGGATGTTTCATTCCCTGGAAAAAAAACAAAAATCTCAAAAATAGTACTATGACTAGTTTGGTTTACAAGAAAAAGTACTTTTTTGAAAAAAAAAAAATCCACATTTTATGAAAATGTCTTTTTTTTTTCCTACTGATTTTCTATGCTACAAACAAAAGAATAATTTTCATAAATGACTTTTTTCTTGAAAAACAAAATTTCATAATTTTTTGGAGAACCAGAGACGTCCTAATTTAACAAACAATTTCATATATTTGCGGAGCTTTAGAGGGGAAAAGAACATGACAATATTTTTATAATTATTCTGAGTTTTATTAATTTTTTTAGGTGTTCAAAAGAAAAAAAAAAACCCATGGGACTTGAATTGATTGGTTTTCCTGTGATTGGTGATCATTAAAAATAAAAATAATAAAATTCAGAGATTAATGGTTGATTAAATGTAATTAACAAATTGATGTGCTTTATTTCGAATTTTTAAATTTCGACTAACAATTCAAATTACAATTGACCCCCTTTTTTTTTCAAATGCAGTAGTATGTCATGATCATGATTTTTCTAAGTCCTTTTCCAACAAAAATTGACAATATTATTTAAATTTAAATTTAAATTTCCGCATAGGAATTAAGATGTGAATTGGACTTAACTAAATAAAAAAAAGAATTGGACAATCCTGAAGTTAAAAAATCTATGGTTTTTTTTTTTCATACACAAATAAATAAAAAATAAAAATAAAAAATAGTGTGTGGTATATCCTGATCAAACGTATCTGCTTCCTCAATCGAAGATCTTCTGAGGCCCAAGCGTGGGCGTGGGCCCACCAATCCTGGGCCTTGTGGGGCCCGCAAAGGTAATATTATTGACAAAATGCGGGTCCCACTCAATAATTGCATGCGACAAAATTGACCGACCTTATTTTTTTGGCACTAAAGCTGTCCAAAATATTCGATATTTCATATCCGATTCGAACCCTATCCAGATTCGAATCGGATCCGATAAAAAATGAATAGCGTACGAGTCTTAAAAAAAAAAAAAACTTATTCATTAAAGTTTCGGATATTGATCTGAATACTTTATACTTATACCTGACTTGAAACCGACACTAGCCTGATTTTTTAATGGGTAAGGATCGGAAGAGTTTTAAAATCCGGATTCGGGCCTGGTGAAATACCGGATAGTAAATTAAAAAAAAAAAATGAAGTTGAGAGATCAATTTCAATCTGACTTAGATGAAGGGTCTGTGTATTTTCATCATAGTGAAAATCCTAGTTGTTCTGTTTATTTTTTTTTACTCATTTTTTTAACGCTGTTTGTTTACTGCTTGAATCTTTTTTTGAACGAATTTTATTGGACTGGGTGCAACTAATTAGAACGCGAGTTTTTTTTATAGTGATAGGTTTATAGTTTGCTTATAAACTGTTTAATAAAGTTTATAAAAAAATATGCATACGGGTATTCTTACCCGATCTATATCCGTCCTATACGTATCCGATCCATATCCGGTTTTAAACGGATAGTATACGAGTAGTCACTATCTAAATCCGTTCAAATAAATCCGATGAGTATATTATTAACTTAAGTATCCAGATTCAGACCCAATACGAAATGAAATGGACAAAGTTTTTTTTTTTTTTTTTTTTTTTGTATACGAGTACAGAATATCAATTTTTTTGTTAAAAAAAAAAATATTAACGTCTCTTGCCGATACCATTGATTTTTGAAGCTGGATGTTACCAAAATTACTTTAGAACCTAAGATTTCTTATATGTGGACTCTTTAGATGTTGAGAATCACATTTATCAGATAAAGAATTTGATTTTATAATATTAGACATCAAGTATCATATGTGGTATATAAAATGTGCGATACTTATTTTATTATATCGTATATCAAATATTAGATGCAGTGCATGAGATATACAGATACACCAATTTCTCACATGCCAACCTTTGTATACATTATTATTATTATTATTATTATTATTATTATTTCATCAGAAAAGTCATACACTTTTAATGGATTAGAGAAATTAAAGCCTATGAATTAATTACGAGTTTACAAACAAAAAGTGATGGGACTAAAAAAAGCATGTGGATCCATTAATACTAGTTAAGCAACCGTGCGATACAACGGATTCATTTATCTTTTTTATAAATAATTAATAAATAATTAAATATATTTTTTATAAAGTAAATAATAATATATTTTAGTTAATTAAATAAAGAAGTTTAAAAATATTTTCACATGCGATCAATTATATCAGATATGCAAGTTTTGATTACAAACAATAATACTGATCTTAACACCCTGTTCGGATTTAGATTGTAAATTCATAAGCTTGCATTTTAATTATAATAAAATTTTAAAATATATAATTATTTATGCTTAATTTTTAAATATTTTAGATCGTATGTATTAAATATTAATTTTAATTTTATAATTATTTAGACATAAATAATCTATTTTTATAAAAAACACTACAATTAAGTTTTTTTTAAATATATTTAATTACAACAAGTACATAAAATATACTAACTAAATATATAAAATTAAACAACACATTCAAAAATTATTAATAATAAATTTAAATTTAAATTTAAATTTATTTTTTGTATGTGGCCAATAAGAAAAAAGAAAAAAAAATCTAAAAAGAGAGAGAGAGATCGGAGTGGGTCCCACAGGAAAAAAGCAAAAAAAAAAAAAAAAAAAAAAAAAGCCCGCGTGGGCCTGAGTCCGTGCCGGCTCGCCCGCCCGGGCGTGCTCGCGCCCACCCTTGCGCCTAGACCTGGCAAATGAGTGGGTTGGGTAACCCGCGGGTGGATCATTGTACCCGTAGGTTATTTGGACATGGGTAAAATTTATCTGCAAATTTTTTGGTAGCCAACATCTTTACTCATACCCGCCCGCGGGTGGGCGGGTGGGTATGCGGGTTACCCGTAATTTTTTTTTTCTTTTTTGTTCTTATATTTTTTAAGTACAAAACACACACACACACACACACACACACACACACACACACCATCTTGTAACTTACCCAAGCTAAAGAGCTAAAGCTTATAAGTACACAATGTGCTTATTCNAAATATATATGTGTAGGTACCTGTGGGTACCCGCGGGTTACCCAAATGCTCATAGCTTAATGGGCACCTACCCGTTTTACCTATAATTTTTTGGGTTGAAAAAATTGGTACCTATACCCGCAAATTTGCGGGTAACCCGCGGGCATCCGCGGGTTTAGGTCGAGATTGCAAGGTCTACTTGTGCCCGCGCACCCACCCCCGCGCCCGCGCCCACGGCCGCGCATGCGCGCCCGCCCGCGCTCGCTCGCCCGCTCGCCCGCTCGCTTCCCCGCTTGCGCCTGCTAGTCCGCTCGCCCGCTCGCGCCCACCCCCTCGCGCCCCTCGCGTCCGCCCGCCACGTGGTGGGCCAGGAAACTCCCAATTTTCAATTCATAAGTTTATAAATGCTTTTTAGTCCTCGTAATATAATTTCTTAGTAAGATTATTAGTGTTATATAAGGGATAAAGGAATTGCGGAGGATTATTATTATTATTATTATTATTATTACTCCTACTACTGTTGCTACTATTATTATTGTTATTTTGGAATCGAGAGTTTGGTCATCTCGCTCTCCATACTTTATCGCTAATTTGATCTATAAGGAACTGTTTAGAAATATCATTAACAATTGTTATTAACGAAAACAAATGAAGAAATAAACACGGTCGATCCTAATTTAATTTAGTTTGATAAAACTGCTTCTAAACTATTTTCTATTAGATATATTTATTAGATTACTTAGTTTTAGGTAAAAGATTTTGGATTTAATTTCTCACACACAACATTTAAAATTTAATATTCTTGTCACGCTTTGGTTATTTATCCATCTGTTTTATGTTCTTCAACGAAGGTGCGTGTAATAGTATAAACTATACATGCATTATTGCTTTATCAATATATAGTTCTACTTGATATCTCTAAAATATGATAAATTATAGTTTGTATAATTTTAAATAATAGTTTAAATCTATATATATAAATTATTTAAATTTCGACCAAGAAAGTGGAGCCTCAAAACTATGTAATTTTGGTAAATGCCACTCATGTCAATGAATTTATGGGCCCCATAAATAGTGGAAAAAGTTCATTTTGGGTGAGGAATTTTTTTAAGTGGAGGCATCTTTTTAAAAGCATAAAGTGTCTTATGATTTGGGGTTAGGTTCCTATCATTTTTATATAGTGTTTGTCCACAAACAAAGGAGGAAAAAGTTTTTTACTTTTTTTTTCTTATTATATGAAGCAAAAGGTAGGCTTAATTTTCGCAGAGACTCTATTTTGATCGCATATCTTATTATTTTACTTCAACAAGTAATTAACTATTGAAAATTAACAATTCGACTAAGCTCAATGTTCATATTTTTTTTTAAAAAAAGCAACTAATGAAATATTTGCTTTTCGAAAAATGAGAAAGAAAAGATCAAACAAGTTTTACATTAAACTTAGGAAAAGGTTACAAAAGAACATAAATAAATTGGGTAATTAATTGGCCCTTAATTACACCAAAGGACAAATATTAAATTTTAAAGTTTGTGGTAATTATTGGTGACATGAAAGATCAAATTCATGATCTTACATATGAATATGTCATGTGGGTGCTTTGAAATAATGACCTAATTTATTTATTTCCACAAATACACTCATGCCAGTTATCAATTTGTTTGAGAAACCCATGTGGACATTTTCTTTTTCCTTTTTTAAAAAAAAAAAAATAATAAGGAGCAACTTTTGAATTTAATGAGTATCAAAATTTCCCTTTTTTTTAAAAAAAAATAAAATACCTATACTTGAACCTTATAGTTTGGGCTAATTTGGTTATTTTAACTATGGTTTGACACAAACTAAAATCCTTTTGCTATCCATTTTTCATTTAATTTTTTTTTTTCAATAAGTAGGCACATCTCTAGGGTTATCAAATGGGCCTTAGCAGCAACTTTTTCCTTTTTTTTTTTTTTTTACAGTTGAATGGAAGTTAACTTAATATACAATAATTCAATTCGCATATTAAAATCAGGCATATATATCAAGATCAAATATTAATATATGGAATATAATAAAAAAATTAGGGTTCATACTCCGTGTCTGAGTTTCGCATTTTATATAAGCTTATAAGAACCATTGTCTAATACTAGTAGAGCTACTATGCTATCGGAAGTATAGAGAATCTGACGTTTCAAACTTTTTAACTATTAGATTAAAAATTATATGGTTGGAATGATTGCGGTCCCCCGGAGTTGAGTAGTAGCCCTAGGATTGAGTGGTCCCCACAGATTAATAGTATTAATTCAAAGGTTAGAAATAATTAAAGGGGTTGATCTAAGCGCCAAAAAATCGAAAGCACCCGATCCTCTGTGCTTCCGATAGCATAGTAGCTCTACTCGTCTGATACAGTAATTTTATTCAGAAAAATTTTAGATGTTAGAAAATTTCGAACCCAGAACGTGCGTATTTACGGAATTTGATTCTTCATCTTTATTCTAAAGCAAGACCTATTCCTTAGGTATGTTTCAAAATAGGATCAGGCTAGTTATATAGATTATTCAGGCCTTGATTTTTTTTTTAATTTTTGTTCAATGAGTTTGACACAAATCTTTTTTTTTTTTTTTTTTTTTTAAGGAAACTAAAAGACAGTGTAATCCAAATTAATTAACACAACCATCCTATTAAGATTAAAAATAATTAAGTAACCAAATAAGCCAAAACCCAGAAACTCAGACAAAAGGGTATTATTAGGTAGAATCATAACATCCAAGACAATTTAACTCACTTGTGCCACAAATTCAACATAGTGATATATGTCACATTAAATGGATAAGGCTCATCTTTTAAAAAGGAAAAAAAATCCAAACCCACTTAGACTCTTCTAGTATTCTAGTTTAGATATCTTATTGATTATGGTATAGTATTATTTAATAAAATATTATCTGAATGTTAAAATGAGAAAATTCGCACTTAGTTATTATGTAAAATTATTTTTAATTTATCTTATGGACCAACTATTAAATATGGTATCAAAGCAACACTTTTTGTAAATCACATGTTGATGTTGATAATATATCATTTTTGCGGCTTTACTACGATACTATTTAATAATAAATTCTTACCACAAAATAAAAGTAAAATCATAAAATAATTAAATATAACTTTTAAATTAAAATATGATAAAAATAAAAATACGTTATATAGGCTAAACTATATAAGGGAAACTAAAATTTATGCTAAAAAATAAGTCACTAAAATTCATTCGAGTCCTCAAAGGGTACGCAAGGGTTTCACCAAACCGAACTACGCGCATGGGCGTATATAAGATATTTTTCCATATTAAAAAATACACAAATAAAGTAATGACTAGGAGATATTCATAAAAAGGACAATTATTTGTAGTTTAGGGTCAATTTCATTTGTACCCCTCTAAACTTCAAAAATATCATGGATGCCCCTATAAATTTGATTCAATCACAATTACTCCTATAAATACTTATTATGTTTTAAATATACCCTTACCCTTACTATTCATCTCTTTATAGAATGATAAAATATTTAGATTATCATAAATATAGTCAAAATGTTCATTTTGCCCTTAACTTCTAAAATTTTTTACAAAAGTATTTTAGCATGATATATTTATTTTAATATATTAAAATAAACAGTAAAATATATTATTTTACTGTTGTGTGGTTTATAAAATAAAATACTTTATATCATTTATTTTAAAATTCGAGATGCCAAAGCACAGAAATTTGTGCTAGTTCAAATAACTTAATTCACATCATGCATGTATATTTAAGTTATATTTTGAATAAATTGTTTAACCTTAATTTAAGGAGTCAATTGATACTTTAAATAATTTTTTGCTAAATTTTTTTCAATTGATTTTTTTATTTTTTAGCTTAACTTGTCAGGATTATATATTTTTTTTTTAATTGACAAAAAACTTATCTCTAAATCTAGGTTATCTATAAATTTAAAAGAGTGTTTATAAAAATATAAATAATTTTATAGTCAATTAAATATTTTAAGATAGTAATGACATTAAGGGCAAAGTTGGAATTTTGTTTGTTGTTTATTCAAAATTGATAATAAATTAGTGTAAAGGTTATTTTTGAAAGTTTCTTCCTTTTAAAAGGTTATTTATGATATTTCAATTTTTATAGGGGCATTCATGATATTAGACTTATTTGGAAGGGTAATGATGAAATTTTCCCTTATTTATATATACTCATGAAAATTTTTTGATTTTTTAATTTATTTTTCTGACCTATTAAAAATACTATTTTTATGTTCCAATCTATTTCAAATATATTTCTAGAGTTAAATTTTGTTAATAAACTGTTAGCAATAGCTATTATTTCTATAAAATTATTATTTTATTCTTTCAAATACACCCTTCTATCATTACCGACTTTTTTTATTTACCCTTAAGTTAGAAGTACAAAAAGTATTTTAATTTTTTGGTCTTTTCAAATATACTCTTCTACATCATCAACATTTCATATTTATCTTTAAGTTAAGAGCAAAAAAGATATTTTAATTTTTTTAACTCTGGTAGATATTTAACTCACGTTTAACTGAAGTTAACTTAACGGGTGGTAACTGCAGGAGTATTATGAAATAACAGAAGAACATATAAAAGATATATTGGAAAGAAAAAAAATAAAGATAAATAAGATATTTTCGAAGTTTTGAAAAGTATATAGGCAATTATTCCTTCGTAGATTAAATCTTACACCCCTTCTCATCCAAAAGCTTTACTTTTTTTTTTTTCCAATATATCTTTTATATGTTCTTCTGTACTTTGCATTAGTTTGTTTGATCACAAAAAGTAAAAACTTGACTCATTACCTTTTCTTGCTTCTGTGATTTTTTTTTTTTTTTTTTTTTTGTTTATTATGTCAATTTTATTTACTAAAAGTTAAAAAAAGTTTTGTGAGTTTTTAAACGTTCGAATTATAAAATTTATTCCTAACTATAGATATACATATAATAGCGTTTTTCACATTGGAAAAAAAAAAAGCACCCTTAAATAACAAAAATAAAATAAAAATAAAACCAAAAACAAAAAAAAAAAAAGTACACGTCACGTTTGGACCGGATCCTTTCCCCCACCACCTCCACCACAAACACCCGTTAAAACCTGGTGGGCCCCACACCTCAAAGTGCCGTTTCCCAGCTTCTAACGCCACGTCGCCACCTCGCCCAATCATTCGCTGCACCTGGTGCACCACCCTACGATTTAGACCTGGGCCACGTAGGCCTCGTCTGTGGTGTATACATAATAATTCTGATAATCTTTCCTTTTTAATTTATTCAAAAAGTTATGTTGTACTTTGATACATAAAAAAAAGTGTAATTAAATGTGTCGAATGGTGCGTACTATATTCCGTCTCAAGTCATTGTTTGGGAAGGTGAGATACGTTACGCAACCAAATTGTTGATGCTAAAATTTTTCGAAAAAAAAAAAAAAAAAAATTCAAGATCTTACTTTGAACCGTACAAAAATATCTTTGTAATGAATAAGATGTCGTGAATAACTTATTCCGTCGAAGCAAGGCCATAATTAACTCATCTGTAAAATCTTCATCCCATCATTGAGGGTTTGTTGAATTAGATGCATAAACGTCTTATTCGATATATCTTTTTTGTCTGTTTAAAAATCGAGAGCTCAAAATCGAGAGCTCAAAATTAGTTTTTTTTTTTTCTTTTTTTTTTCTTTTTTTTTGTCATAGTGAAACATTTCAAAACATTTTCTTTTCAAACATCTAATAAAATAGTTTTGCCCAAAAGTTAAAAATCAAAAAGGTGAAGATCATACTGATAGACTACTTTATAAATATTGCATCTTGATCGAGCATCTCACTTTTCATTTCTTAGACTTTTTACTTCAATAAATGAAATATATCGAAAGAATAACATATGTTTTTATAGAATTATCTGTTAGCATGCCCTTCGTATCAGCAAATTTACTGGCAAAATATTTCCAACTTGAAACCAAATTATTCAACTATCAATTAAGAAAAAAAAACCAGAAAATGCAACCCAATAGGGACGTTAAATAATGTGGGCAACTGCATAAAAAAAAAGGGCAATTGCTTATATGTTCCTGAAAAATTTCCGACTTTTTAATTTACCCTTCTTAGAAAGCTAATATTGAAAATACTTTTTTTACGTTCCAATCTATTTCTAAGATATTCTTAGAGTTAAAATCTGTTAATAAACTTTGTTATTTCTGTGAAATTACTATTTTACCCTTCCAAATATATTCTTCTATTATTATTGACTTTTCTTATTTGCCCTTAAGTTAGAGATACAAAAAGTATTTTACATTTTTATTTTTTCAAATATACCCTTCTACCATCACCAACTTTTCTTACTCACTCTTAAGTTAAAGACAAAATTGGTATTTTATTTTTTTTTAACTGTGATAGATATTTAACTCATGTTTAACCTGATTAATTTAACGGATGGTAACTGCAGGAGTATTTTGGAATAACGGAGGAACATATGAGGGATAAATTGGAAAGAAAAAAAAATAGGAATAAATAAGATATTTTCAATGTTTTGAAAGGTATATAGGCAATTATTTCTTAAAAAAAAAAACAAAACAAAACAAAAAGTGCAAAATATATTAAAAGATACATAAATAAATTCATAAATAAATTTATGATGTACATATATACACACGCACTCGGCTCACCCAAAAATCTCCACCTTCCCCAGTCACAACGCCTTTTTAGTTTTCTCCTTCTCCTCGTCCTCTCTCTCTCTCTCTCTCTCTCTCTCTCTCTCTCTCTAATCTCATCACAAATAGTTCTCCTTTTATACTTCTCTCTCTCTCTCTAATCTCATCACAAATAGTATAAAAAGCTCTCTCTCTCTCTCTCTCTATCTCTCTCTATATCATATATTCACCATCTCCAAAGAGGAGGAACCTTTTCACTCATTAATTCCATTCCAATCCCCTTTCCATTATTTGCCACAAATGGTGTTATCAAAGCGTAGCCACAGAGTCTTCAAGTTCAGATCCCCACATCATTGTTCCCAAAACGCCCCCCACCGCGCAATAATATCCCTCCAAAACTTTCCCATTTCATTCCCATAATATCCACCTACGTGACAGGTCCCAAAACGTGCAAAACATTTTTATCCCCACCACCACCACCACCACCACCACCACTACTAGACTCAAATTCCACCACCAGGAAAATTCTCCTCACTCCCATATATCTCTTGCGCACGAACGCGGGATTTACGTCAAATGATAGCGAGGCGCTTCTTCGACCTCTCGCGTTGTCGTCGTCATCGTCATCGACATGGCGCGGATCATGCTGGGGATCGACCACTCGAGGCTCTTCTGGCTCCTCTTCCGCGTGTTCTCCTACGCGAACCACGAAGGGAAGCCGTGAATCTAGCGCACGAGCTCCCTACGAATTCTCCTTCCATCGAGCTCCGGTCGATGTCGTAGTCAGCTGGCTCCCGCTCCTGCTTCTGCTTTCAGTTCGTTTTCTTTTTTTTTTTTGGTCAATTTTCTTCGTGTTTGCGTCATCGCGATAAGCTTCGAGTTAATCGACTGAGGGGTATGGACGACAACGGGTACGTCGAGACCGATCCGACCGGCCGATACGGGCGTGTAAGTTCTTAAAATCTCTTTGTTCGGTCAATTTTTTTGTTGGAGAAATATTTTACGTGCACGTCTCGGTCTCACCACTTGGTTTTGTTCTCTTTCATGTATAAGACACTTTATTTTTGCGTATTTGTTTCATGTAATATGTAACTTAGTACTAACTAATATCATCGAATGAGTGAGTTATTAAGTAGAGTAGTTCCCTATCGCGATTATGTGAGTTAAATTTACATTAAAAAATTATTGGTTGGGACTATTCTAATAATTAGTAGGACCAGATCGTTACACGAATAACTATAATGATACGATGATAGTCAACGCTATTAGCTTTAGTGTAGGTGGGAGGATCTTCTAGAACATGGCTTACATCTTGAGGAAAAGAAGCGACAATTGTAAACAAATTTGAAGTTTAAACTCTTGAAGTAAATTGAAAATTACAATAGCTTATTTTGATGCTCGTCAATGAATTCATTGAATTTGGTTATTATTTGGTCACTGAATTTGATCAGATTCAAAAATTATCATCTCCACAAAGAGGTTGGTAAAGTTATATTTTATAGAAAAAGGAAACTAATTAAAAGCCCTGGAGGTGTGATATAGGTGGCTAGCACAAGTTTATGCTTAAAAGATTTGAATGGGACACACCATAGATATGGATTGCGATATGTGGGAGCCATTTTGGGTGCAAGTGTTCATCTCCTACTACTAATATTTATCCATGATCTTATTGGTTGTAACACACATTATAGATGCTCACACTTATATACAAAATCAAACAAACAATTTTACTTTGTAGTAGTAGGAGGATATTGAGCCAAAAAAAAAAGGAACTTTTAGTAGTAGGGACATCTTTCCATTTTACACAGTAATATAGTAAATTTTGGATGCATAGTATACAACAATTGTGTTAAAAATCATTTGGAGAAGCACCAGGGTAATCATGTCCTACATAATCCTTGTCAATAATATTAGAGCAATGATCAAACTTCACAGAGATTATAATATCAATACAGTTTATTTCCAAAAAAAAAAGAAGAAGAAAGAATGCATACATTGACTATGTTGTTTACATATATTTGCAGTTCGACGAAGAACTCGGGAAAGGAGCCATGAAGACAGTGTATCCTTCTCGCAGAAAAATTCATTCTAATTAATCTTCACAAACATATATCACTAGTATTGGATACTTACTCCTGGGGGTTATGTAGCATGAGTTACTTAACTGAGGTTTCCGCAGCTTCAGAGCATTCGACGAGCTCAACGGGATTGAGGTGGCGTGGAACCAAGCGAAGCTCTGCGACGTTCTGCGAACACCTGAGGCGTTGCAGCGCATGTACTCCGAGGTCCATCTCCTCAGCACTCTCCGCCATGAGTCCATTATAAGGTTCCACACCTCGTGGATCGACGTCCATAAGCGGACCTTCAACTTCATCACCGAGATGTTCACCTCCGGCTCCCTCCGAGAGTATGTTTCACCGGATCATGTTGAGTTAAACATTATCGAAACTTTCATGTGGACAAGCTTGGTATTATTTCATATACAAGAATAGACACCAAACCTTACTCTTCTTTTCTGATAGAGCGTGTAACATATTAACAAGTTTGCGATCAATAATAATTCAAAATGATGATATTCAGGTATCGACAAAGGTACCGACGAGTCGACATCAGAGCTGTGAAGAACTGGGCTCGCCAGATCCTGCATGGGCTCGTATATCTGCACGGTCACGATCCTCCAGTAATCCACAGGGATTTAAAATGTGATAACATCTTCGTCAACGGCCATCTCGGGCAGGTCAAGATTGGCGATCTCGGACTTGCGGCGGTGCTCCGCGGTTCACAATCTGCACACAGTGTTATAGGCAATTAAACCTTATACTTTTAGCTCAATCAGCTGTTCTCTACCTCATTTACATAAATTATATTTTTTGATATCTAAGCTTATGATAATAATCTAGGGTCTAATTGGGTCACCTGGAGCTTCGGCAAAAGTGTTTCTGAAATATAGAACTGTTTTTGCTTCAGTTTTGATCACACTGATAGATGATGCGCATTACTAGAATTGAATGGTCTTATACATAGCTGAACTATTCAATTAGAAGGGCATGGGCATTAGCACCTAATATCACCTTGTTGCAGGTACTCCAGAATTCATGGCTCCCGAGCTCTACGAGGAAGACTACAATGAGCTCGTGGACATATACTCCTTCGGTATGTGCATGCTCGAAATGCTTACTTCTGAGTACCCATACAGCGAATGCTCGAACCCTGCACAAATCTACAAGAAAGTTACTTCTGTAAGTCACTAAATTACTTCATCCTTATCCTTCTATAAAATTTCATCACTTAAATTCTGAATTGCTTTCGATTTATGTACAGGGTAAGTTGCCTGATGCCTACTACAGAATTCAAGATCTCGAGGCCAAGCGGTTCATCAGTCGGTGCTTAGCGAACGCCTCGGAAAGGTCGTCAGCCAGAGAGCTTCTCCTCGATCCTTTTCTATTGTTGGATGGCCACATTGGTCCTATGCTGAGCTTGCCAAATCAAGCAACTAAGCATACCGCTATGGCCGAAAGTATCAATCCTGGGCATACACTGGAGGTTTGTAAGCCTATATCAGCAGGGAAGAGAACTGACATGACAATCACAGGCAGGATGGATCCGGATGATGATGCCATCATACTCAAAGTACAGATTGCTGATGAACAAGGTGCAAAACATCGGTTGCATTATGAAATATAGTTGACATACAAGCTTCTCTTTTTTTTTGGAAAAAAAGAAAAGAAAAAGGTTGAGAGCTTCGGCAGATGTGTACATGATCTTTATGGAATATAAAGAAGCGATAGATAAAATAAAAATAAAAAGGAAAAATTACATCAAATGAGTGCTAGAGCACTGAATTCATTTAAAACATAATATTGCTGCTCTTTTACTTGATTATGCTGTGATATTTAGTCACTAATATGCATATTTATACATTTGTTACATGCTAATATACACCAAAATGCAGAAGTTCAGAGTCATAATGTACTAACTAGGTATAGTTTTGTCTATTTAGGTGAAGTGAGGAACATATATTTCCCCTTTGACATCATGAGCGACACACCTATTGATGTGGCGAATGAGATGGTAAGGGAACTGGAGATCACTGATCGGAAGCCGACGGAGATCGCAGAGATGATAGCGCAAGAGATCTCCATTCTGGTGCCAGGTTGGAATGGTGGCGTCCCACCCGAGGACTACAACTATGGAGACGAGGATGAAGATGAGAACAATCACCCTTTCTACTACATGTCCTCCCCTTCCTCCTCACAAGGGTCATTACTTGGTATAGGGCCTTATCAAGGTTTCCTTTGCCAACAGGGAAAGTCTCGTAAAGAAAACTGGCTTCCAGGTAAATGGCCTTCTTCTTACACCCATACATCACTCTGCATCAGACCACTTTTCCTTCAATCAGAACTACATAAAGTTTTATTATGCCACAGAAGCACCCAATTATAATAATTATCAAGTCATTTACCTCTTCTATTAACCTCTTGTGTAGATGTACTTCACCCTGATGATGATGACATGAGCTCCACACACTCCGGCAAGTACTCTGCCATAAACTTCTACTCGGCCAACGAACAAGATATTGGCACAACCCTGGTCCAGAGAGAGGCTCAGACTCAGCCCGGTCCAAGCAGCCACGAGTCGATTATAAGGTTCCACCCCAAAGGGAATACAGCAGCAGAGACATTGACCTCCCTCGCCTCCAAACTACACAAGCAGTGCAACATACTACAAGAGCCCCACTTTCGTGAAATGGGCACTAGCAGCAGGGGCAAAAGGCCGGTGGTGGACGGGCGGAGAATGATGAAGAACCGGTCGATGGTGGACGTGCGGAGCCAGCTGTTGCACCGGACCCTGGTGGAGGAGCTGAATAAACGACATTTTAAGACCGTTGGTGCCGTGGAGAACATCGGGTTTCAGCCACCTTACGAGAAGTCTTCCTCGCGCGGTTCCGCTGGGTCCTCATCATCCTCCTCGTCACGCCATAGAAGACACTAGGAAGCCAAAGAGGTGATGCACTTGATGGCGTAGAGCTACAGATTTCTTTTTCCCTTTTTTTTTTTTTTCACGCCATATCTGGGGGACTGGTTATGGTACTAAGAGGGCTTGGATGCTGTTGATGGATAACAGTGTGAATATGCATTTTCCTCATGTCGAGTGCTTGTAATTTTCATCAGGTTTTGTTTCTTCAGAGGAAAATCAGTTTTGCACTCTGTTTGGAAGAAAAGAATGAGGAAACAGTAGGGAAAAAAAAGGAGGAAAAAAAAAGGAGAAAGAGGAGAGAAAAATGATTCTCTGTTATGTCGTTTGAACCTATAAAAATAGGAAAAAAGAGAAAGATTTGATACTGTTGTTACTATTCTCCCCTTTTCTTTTGAGAAGAAAGAAAATGAACTTTGGCGGGAGTTGTTCACTCTTATTCTTTGGTTCCCTCAAATTTTTTATCCAAGCAACAAAACAAGATGTAGTCTCTTGATTTTCTCTTTGCTTGTTTTCTGATGCTCGTTAGAGCCTCCAATAGTTTGGCTGCTTAACTTTCGAACAACAGTATCGATTGAAAACTTAAAGAGTCACCTAAAACATATGGAATCACTTCGTCGAACATTTGAACGGTATTGATCGCTCAGCTCCCAAAAATTTCACTGAAGTCACAAAATTGTAATCTGCTGCGATTGATGGTTCAATGCATTGAACATTAGCTTCTGCTAAAACCAGGTTGTCTACCAAAATTACCATTTAATTCTTCAGATTGTGTGATAGATACCAGTTTGCGACAACAAAGAAAGAAATAAACAAGCAAGACATGTTTAAAACTTAAAATTTAGATATAGTATTGTTAAAAATAGAGTGGAACAGAACCACACTCATTCAACTCTCACGGGAGTTATCGTAACATTTCAACAAACATGTTTAAGGATAAAACAAAAAAAAAATCATGTTGATGACGAAATTTAAATTCAAAGTTTCAAACTAGCCATATTGCGAAATTTCATCTTACGCATAAAAATTCAAATCATTACCACCGATGCATCAAACCTCAATTATTGTTTAACTGAATGCTCCGTTCAAACGTCATGTAATATTAATAATAAAGAGATGAAGTAGCGTACATCAACTGATAGAAAATGAAAATTTGGTAACTAGGTCAAATTTCATGATAAATTTTGTGGAAATGGCTTTGTATTTAAATTTAATTTCAAAATACAAAATTTTACCTTGCAACGAGATAGCACGAACCCAAAAACCATTACGCGTTATCGGACATGCCTACCTCTCCTCTCTCTCTACCCCCTCAATTTCCCTGCAAAATCAACCAAAATATAAAAATAAAAAAAAAACAAATCAACAGTTCATTCACACATTGCCATGAAAACCCAAAGATCCGATGAAGGCGACCTCCTCCTCCTCTTCCGCGGCGTCCCGGACCTCGTCCTCCCGCGCTGCCTCTCCCCGCCGCGATCGCCGCGGAGGAGGAGGTCGCGCTCGCAGCGCTCCTCGCCGGCGACGCCGCCGCCGCTGCCCTCCGCGTCGGCGCGGCCGGGGAGGAGGCGGAGGCGCTATGGGCGCTAGGGTTTTTACGGTGTAGGGGAAGAGGAGGAGGACGACGACGAAGGGTTTAAGCGGTGGTTTTGGAGGGGGGAGGGGAGAGAGAGGGAGAGGGAAGGGGTTCGTTTGGTAGCGGGCGAGGATGGGCCAACGAAACGGATTTGAGTTAACGGGTATTCGACAAGGCGCAACCCGATAACCCGTATGGGATCTTAAGATACGATTTTCCACACGTGCGTAACAATGTATCGAAGAGGATAAATTACACCGATGTCCTCGAACTATTACTCCGGTTGTATTCGGCTCGGAAGCTTTCACATATTGCATTTTAGTCCTCAAATTATGGGAGCGTTCAAATCAAAGTTCTGTTATTATATATATTTTTGCAGCTCTTGCCTAAGAAAAATATGACTTGACTTAATAGGGGCTTTTATGTAAAAAAACCTAGGTTCCTACTTGCTAGAAAACAATATTCGAATCTTTTAATATAAGGCTTTTTTCGGGATACAGAAATGCAAAATCTTCCTCTTCTAATATTCAATAAAATAATTATTTTTAATAATACTTAAATATTTTATACTCAAATATGACTAGTAAGCGAAACACATTTAATAGGATTGGAGGTAAAATCAGTAAATTTGTTTCGACTCTACTTTCATTTACTTTTGTGAGTGAGTATAACATTATTTCTTTTTCAAAAAAAACTATAAATTATTTTCTTATGATTTATGATTTATACTTTTTGGAGAAAAGATGAGCAACATTGCTTCAGACATGGAGACAATTGCAGAATCTATTTTTGAGAGATAGGTAAGCATGCTATCCGTTTCGTTTATTTCATTTATAAATAAACTTAACTGAAAATGTGAATCAACCAGGATTTAAATTTTGGACATCGGGTACCAAGCTCCAAGTTCTTTGCCACTTGCAGTAGGGACAGTCGGTAAAAATTTGATAAATTTAAAATTTTGACAACTATTTTCATAATTAGCTCTTTCTTTCTTTAATGAATTTCGGGCTTTTTTTTGTGTGGGTGTGCACTATGAATCGGAAACATAGCTAAAAATATCTTTAGTATAACATTATAGATAGGCCCATTGGGTTATAAACTTTGTCTCATGATACAGGTGCCCAGTCTCTATCGGGCTCAGAGTTTCTCAGTATTACTAGAGATTAGGGTGTGTTTGGTTCGCTCGAACTCACAACAGAACTCTCCGGTGCAAGAAACTCAAGAGAATCGACGATGTTTGCAAGATGCAATGAGTTTCAGAATTTAGCTGCAACCAATGTATAAAGCGTCCCAGGAGCTTCAAACTTCGCGTACAATCGAATTTCACAACTTCGTATAACTTAGTTCTGGTGTGAAATTTCCGCAACTGAGCTTTTACGAGTGATAGAGTTTCTACGTACCAAATTATGTTGAGAGTCCTACTGAGGAGGAATTCTACACTGTCACACTTGCACCACGTCATCAATAACAAGCTAATCACATTCCTTCTTTGCAAACAAAAGTACAATAAAAATACTTTTTTACAATCATGATGGGACATATATTCTTAAAAAAATTAATTTGATTGGTTTGTTACGCCACGTCACTAATATACCCGTTGCATTCTAGAATTTTTCCCTACTGAGACCCACTTAGGCAAGCGTCTCATGAGCTCTCAACTTTGATGTTTGAGTGAAATTAATCAAACTATATATTATTTTTTCTTTTTTTGGGGGTAAGGTTGAATATTTTTTTCTTTCTTAGTTATTCTACTTATTATTATTAAGGGTTAACTTCATACAGGTTCCTACAAACATGGTGAATAGCAGTTATATTCATGCAAAGTTTAACTTTCAAAAGTCATCCCTACAAAAAGACTTAATGTATTCAGATATGTTCCTGCCGTTAGTATTCATTAAAAAAATTTAGTTAACCACAGTTAAAATATTTAACCATGATTAATTAATGAGATGAATTGACAATTTTGCCCTTCTTCTTCTTCCTCTTCCTCTTCATCTTCTTTCTCTTCCTTTTTCTCTTCTTCCTCTTCCTCTTCCTCTTTTGCTTCTTCTTTTTCCTCTTTTTCTTCGTATCCTCCTTTTCCTCATTTTCTCTTCCTTCTTCTATTTCGTCGTCGTCGATCGTCCTCGCGTGGGTTGTCGTCACGAGCGTTTCCAAAACGGCCTCACCTTCGCCTTCTGCCTCGCTGCTGCGGGCCTCAACCTCATCCTCGTTGGCCACAACTTCGACAAGCTCCGCGACGTTGCCGGAGTCGTCCGCCGCCGCCGCCGCTGCCCGCTCCCGCAGCCCGAGAAGAAAGAGAAAGAGGAAAAGGGCAAAAAATTAATAAGATTTTTAGAGAGACATATTTATGATGGCAAAAATATCATTTCACGAGCCTACCGTTAAAAATAAGCAGTTCTCTAACGAATCCTAACCATAGGGACATATCTGAATACATTAGGACTTTCGTAGGGATAACTTATAAAAGTTGAACTTTATAGAAATATATTTGCTATTCACCATATTTATATGGACCTGAATGAAATTAACTCTATTATTAATTACTATCTAATGACATAATTTACCCTGAGAAAAAAAAAGATGCAATTTCAAAGTACCATTTATAATCAAAAGCCATCGCCAAAATTCACTACAATAAAAATGGTCTATAGCGACACTTTTAAATGTAGGTATATGTCAAAAAAGTGCTGCTAGCTAAAATTACCGACACTTTTAAAAAGTGTTGCTATATGTGGGGTCGCTAGGTACATAGTGACAGTTAAAGAGTGTCACTATAACCTAAAAAGAATACTGCTAATTTACCAACACTTATTTAAGCATTTAGCAACCGCCGAAACTCTATCTCGTTGGCTGCGGTGGCGGAGGAGGACGATAGTAAAGGCTCTTCGTTTAGAATTTTAGTGAATTGAGTGAAGAGAGAAGAAAAGATGGTAATTGATTTTTCTTTTTTTTTCTTTTCTGTTTGTAATTGAGCCAAATGGACTGGGTGTGGTGGGCTGAGTAGAGTAATCTTTTATTTTTGGTTGGATTGGGCTTTATATTTAGGCATTAGTAGATGTATTTTTAAGTTTTAGCATAAATGAGACACTTACTCAAAAGTGTCCTAAACATGTGTCCCTATAACCTAATTCTGTTGTAGTAATTTTTTATTATTATTATTATTATATTATTACTTGCAATTATATGTTGTACAATTGATGTGACTTGTTTGACCAAACGAGAAGAACTTGGAAAGCAAATAGGAAAATGGCAGTGAGAAATTACTACTGGAATCAAATCATCAAACTATAGTTGATTAGACCACAAAAGGCCCAAAAAAAAAAAAAAAAAAAAAAAAAAACTAAANAAAAGAAGAACGGAATTCACATAATAGATAGATATGTAGGACAAAAATTTTATGGGCACCGTGCCCAAACAATTTGTTTGGGCATGGTGCCCAAATGGGCGCCGCGTGTGCAGCGGCACCCATCCGCACCCTCTCTTCCCTCTCTTTCTTTTCTTCTTAAAAATCGAGTCCATCAAATTTTTTTTTTTTGAGGGTGCGGATCCGGGCACCGTGCCCAAACCACCGTGCCCAAACAAATTGTTTGGGCATGGTGCCCATAAAATTTTTGTCCGTATGCTATATATATATACTATTGCTCTCATAAATTATTTGTTAATATTGAATAAAAATAATATCTTAATTTTGGATAGTTATATTTGGTATTAGAATTAACTTAGTAGTTAAAAATGTGAGTTGAGCCTTATATTATCCGGTGATTTTAGATTATGTGTATGGTTGGGTTGACGAGACCGTTGGAACCTAAACTGGAGGAGATTCTGGCATCTCAATAGTCCTATATTTGTTAGAAATGAAATTGTGTTTAAATATTTTGGATCAGTAATTTGGACTTAGCTAATTATTATTAATAATAAATAATGTATAATAAAACCTATCATCGGTTTAGATATCTCATTATCAAAAATAATTTAAAAGCACCAATATCTCTATATTTCTAGTAGAGAAAATTGCCGGGGACTCCATATGTTTTTATTTTTATGTTTCGGCAAAACTTCAATTAGCTTTTCTATGATTTAATATACTTTTATTGAGCCATCATATGATTGTAAAAGTTTTATTTTGCTACTATTTAATTTTTGTCTTTATTTTATCAACAGAATATGTTGTTAAATATAATAGTAAATAATAGATCTTACAAACTATAAAATGACTTAATACAAATTGTACGTTAGTAAAATATTATATTATTATATTATTCTATAGTTTATATCTATATCTATATTCTGTATCTATCTATTTATACAGTATTTCTTATAGAGTTTGTCACATGGCAATTACTCTTTCGCCCTATTTCCCACTCCCTGACGCTTCACTTTCCCACCCTATCTCTGTCCGATGCTTCGTCTTTCCACCCCCCACTTTCTAATTAATGTATTCACATAATTCATTTTCATCTAAACAATCGCTTTAAATAAAAAAAAATAAAGTAAGATCTTTTCATACATTTTTTAATCACTTTTTTTTGCTCTTTTTTTTTTTTGCACACGAAGGGTTCAATTTTTCTATTTTTCTTAATCTTTTTTTTTTATTTTTTAAAATTGTGTGGGGATTGAGATTAGGGATCTGAAGATCACGGCGGGGCGGCGAGGTGGAGTGTGATGGATTTGGAGTCGATGAGGAGGAAGAAGCGATGGGTGAGGGGAAATTCGTAAGGTATTGACGTGGTCGTGATCAAGGAGAAATTCGACACCGACATTGGCGGTGCAGGTGATACAGAGAACAGGAATCGCCTCTCCGATCTCGATAAAGCGATCAAGATGCGTATAGAGGATTTATTATTGCTTTTTTTATTAATATTATATATAATTTATTTATTGTTGTAAGTTTCACTATAATAGAATTAGGTTATAGTGACACATATTTGGGATAAATTTGTGTAAGTGTCCCATGTATATCAAAACTTAAAAAAATAAAAATCTACTAATGCCTAAATATAAAGCCCAATCCAATAAAAAATAAAAGGTTATTCTACTCAACCCACCCCACCCAACCCATTCAGGCCGATTACAAACAGAAAAGAAAAAAAAAAAGAAAAATTGATTACCATCTCCCCTTCTCCCCTCACTCAATTCACTGAAATTCTAGACGAAGAGCCCTTCCCTCTCCTTATTCTCCGCCATCGCAACCAACGAGGTAGAGTTCCAGCGGTTGCTAAATGCTTAAATGAGTGTTAGTAAATTAGCAGCACTCTTTTTAGGTTATACTGACACTCTTTAGCTGTCACTATATATCTAACAACCCCACATATAACAATACTTTTTAAAAGTGTCGGTAATTTAGCCAGTATCACTTTTTTTGACCTATACCGATATTTAAAAGTGTCGCTATAGACCGTTTTTGTTGTAGTGAATTTTATTATATTTGTATATATCTATTTTATATTTTCTATTTGTATCTATTAATGTCTCATGATAAGTTAAAAAATTTTAAAATTTAATTTTATCAATCTTTTATCTTCTATAGTATTAGCCCGCCGCAATACGCTGGCAACTTCACTAGTATTACTTTATTACTATGTGACCTATAAATAATAAACTTTTGTTTTCCACTTAACGACAGATTTTTAATATAAATAAATTTTTAAGACCGTTCAGTGAGAATCTACTAAATCATGGGGCTATCTTGCAATCAATTTGACTTGGCCAGAGACTTGGTCAACACTTTTTGCCAAAGGGTTAAATTTAATGGTTGAAAATTTAATAGTGTTTATATGTATATATATAATCTTACATGTTTTATTATAAAATACAAATTTTATATTTTATAATTTAAAATTTTAATTTTTTTCAAAAATTTAGTATTAAAACATAATGTAAAATATGAAAAATTAAAAAAATTTTATTAAATAAATAAATATAAATTATACATATTCTAACGGAATGTATCGAATAGTATTGCTCTAAATATATAAGATTTATCAACCGTCCCTAGAGCAAGTGGCAAAGGGTTTGGTGATTGATACTCGAGATCCAAGTTCGAATCCTAGTTGACTGACATTTCTAGCTAAATTTATTTTTAAATGAAATAAACGAAACGGATAGCGTACTACCTATCTCTCTCAAAATATATAAGATTTATTATTTATAACATCGGTTCAGAGGAGCATTGCTTTTTTGTATTTTTTTTAAAAAAAATTTCTCATTTGTCCAATCACTATACTCGACCAGTCCCCTGCTGTTTCCCGAGACTCCTCGTTTCCTTTTTTTTTTTAGTTTTTCCTGTAATTTTCAAATCAAGTAAAAGAGATTTAAAAATAAAATGAAAATGAAAATTATATAAATTAAAATGGCTCATGGTCACTTTGGTTGTTTTTTTGTTGGCATAGTCATGATTTTGTAATCTTCTCTTGTCCAATAAAGTTATGACACTGATTTCCATCATTCTTTCTCTATGAGTAGACTTGTTTCTTTATTTATTTTTCTCTCTTCAAATTTTTATTAATTAATAATCATCATCTCCAATCATGGCTCCTCGAAAAATGTTTTGATATAATTTTTGCAATGTTGGAAATTAGTTGATTTGTCGATTACGCAATATCAATATAGATGTACGAAAATAAAAATAAATTAAAGAGTAAAAAAGTATAGAGAGAAGAGATTAATATTTAGGAAAAACTTCAAAAATTCCTCCATATGTTTTCGTAGTTTCTCATTTTGTCCCCTGTGGTTTAAAATGTATCAAATTATCCCCCTTGTGGTTTCGTTTTTATTTTTTCAGTAACTTTTTCGTTAATATTTTATTAAATTATATACAAAAAACTTCAGATACCCATCTAGATTTATCAAATATTTACTTTAGTCCCCTTTAATTTTAACTTTATCACTGATTTAAGAAAAAAAAATAATAAAATTGATAAGAAAAAGAGAAAAAAGAAACCACAGGGGGACAAATTGATATATTTTAAACCACAGGGGGGCAAAGTGAGAAACTACGAAACCACAGGGGGGGTTTTGAAGTTTTTCCTAATATTTATATCATATGTGATGTCTATAGATGTATGAAAATAAAAATAAATTAGACAGTAAAAAAATATAGAAAAAAGAGACTAATATATATTTACATGATTCGACAGTACAAACCTCGTGAGGTTTCCTTGGTGTATGACAGCAAAGAGAGAAGGTTCCGTAGCTTGCATGTTACGTCAGGTTCTAGGTCAGCAGCAGAGCAGAGATTCTCGACTAGTTGTCTGAGCAGTTCGCATCTTTCGAAGCAACAACATAAATAATTTTATTATAAATTTCTTTACTTTTCTAATTGGTCTTATCTAATTAAGAAGATATAAGATGCAAACTTATACTTCTATACGATTCATCTAATTCCCAACAGAATAAATCCCAATCGATATGCAAGTGTGCAACTTCTATGGAGTGGTGGCAAGCCTTCATAGGTAGATGCAATAGCATTCTTTGAGATACAATTCAAGGAAAGAAATTAGCGAAATAGAAGACTAGGTTAACAGAAACTAGAAAAAAAAGAATTATTAGCAAGTTATCTGCTTTGTTTATTTTTTAAAAAAATAAACTCAGCTAAAAAGGTGAAATATTTGGACTTTTAAACTTGGGACTTCAGATACTAATTAATCATCAAGCTCTTCTTAGCCAACTGCAATAGATATGATTAGTTTTGTATTTAACTATTTAAGTCGTTAATTATTTTGCAATAGTTCATCGAACAAGATGTTCATATATGCAAACAGGAATGACGATTAGTACATGCATTGTTCATAACTTCTCATGGAAATCGACGGCCCATCGACTGTGTTATTTATCGCTTTATCGCTTTATTATCCTCGTAAATTAAGTTGTTATAATTAAATACATCCAATTAAGAAAATAGTTCATCGAACAAGATGTTCATATATGCAAACAGGAATGACGATTAGTACATGCATTGTTCATAACTTCTCATGGAAATCGACGGCCCATCGACTGCGTTATTTATCGCTTTATCGCTTTATTATCCTCGTAAATTAAGTTGTTATAATTAAATACATCCAATTAAGGGTTGCATTATTGCATTAAACGTATGATCTTGACTAGTCACTCATGGTTTTTGGAAACTATTGCTAAAGAAACAAGAAAGATAAGGACTTAACCTAAAAACCTAGCCTAATGGAACCATTGATGCCACTTAAATTATTGATATATGATCATGTTTAGTACAATGAAATAGAAGCCTGACGTTTTTCATGAGATGCCCCCATTTTATGCAACAGTGAAATAGAAGCCTGACGTGATTCAGACTTAGGACATGGACTTGAATTAAATAAAAAAAATTTAATAATATTAGGAGCCTGACGTGATTCAAACTTAAGATCTTCTGTTTTGATACCATATTAAATATACGACATGTATAACTGTTATTCTTTAAAAACTTAAGTTAATAAAAAAAAATGGTGCTTTTATTTTTTTTTTATATGTGACAAAAAATATGGAACTTTTCTTAGTTACAATCCTTTTTGGATTCCACTATCTAATTTTTAAATATTTTAATTTTGCTATTTAACCTTTTAATTTATTTAATTAATTTGAACTAGTTAATGACTCTTTAACTTTAAAATTTTAAAGTGTTATTCATCTTTATGTACTTTATTAGCATATTTATTTGCAATTCATGAAACTATAAATTTATTAAAATTAAGCAATTGGCTTAAATTTTGCATCGGAAGGGCCTTCGAATGAATTAGATCAAACAAATTGAAATGTTGTGTGCTGTAATCAAAATTTTGAGAGATTGGATAGTCAAATTAAAGTGGACTATAATTTATTTAAGTTCTATACAATTTTATCTATTTTTAGTACCTTTTATGATAGTTTTGGAAGTGCTATTAACAAAGCATTATTTATAAAAAAAAATAACAGATTCATTAAATATGGTCAAATTTAGTTTATAATTCAATAAATAACTTTTAAACGAAGATAACAGTAAATTAATAGCCGTTAAAAATTAGATATCTAACTAATGTTGCGGAAAGAGAATAAGAAATTTACATTATAAAAGTGGTAAAATATTTTTATTTTTCCAAAATAACCTAGTAATAATAATAATAATCTTGGAGATGGTCCACCAGTTTGGTTAGTTTCTAGAATACAGCATTAATGAACAAAATTTGCTCCATGAAAAGAAATTTTTTGCTTCATAATTGGAAGACTGCCCTCCTGATATGATGAGTCAAATCTTCATCACATGCTGCAGGTTGCAGTAGAATTAAAAGCCCTAACCAGTTTGTTCTCTCCAAGACCATGCATACTCCAAAAAATACCTCAACATATACTCACAGTAGTAAATAGGTTGTTACTTTTTTTTTTTTTTACTAACTAATTTCAGATACCGGATCTGATATGGATATCCACTTTGACGAGCTAAATAGTTCATATACATGTCAACCAATATATAACATATTGGAATCCCAGCACGTTAACAACTTTTCAGACTATCTATAGGATTACCTTATAGTGTTAAACATAACCCCAACATATACCCATAGTAGCAAATCAGTGGTTAATTCACGCTTTTTGTTAAAAAAAAAAAAAAAATCAGACATCGCACCTGATATGGACTTCCACTTTGACGAGCAAAATCATTCATATACATGTAAATCAATAAATAATATAAAAGAATGTCAATACATTAGCAACTTTTTAGATTATTTGTAAGATACCTCAACAGGTGTTAAAAAGTATCTCAACATATACACATAGTAACAAATCAGTGGTTCATGTTCTTTTTTTAAAAATATGTTAGATACCACGCCTGATATTGACATCACTCTTGCGAGCTGAATCATTCATTTACGCATCAATCAGTATATAATATATATAATAGAATGCCGGTATATTAAAAAACTTTTCAAACTATCTATGGAGAGAACTTAACACTATTAGAAGGTACTTCCACATATACCACATCGATCATTCATATATACACCAATCAGTATATAATATATTAGAATGTCAGTATATTAACAAACTTTTCAGACTATCAATAGAGAGATCTTAACACTATTAAAAGATACTTTCATATATACCTTTTCAGACTATCTATATAGAGACTTTAGCACTGTTAGAAGATACTTCCACAAATACCACTGAAAGCAAATCAACTGTTCATGTTTTTTTTAAAAAAAGAAAAAAATTTAGACATCCCATCTGATATGAACAGCCACTTTGACAAGCTAAATCATTCGTATACACGCCAATTAATATATAATATGTTAAAATATCAGCACATTAACAGCTACTGAGACTATTTGTACAGGTACCTTAGCATTTGTTCCTATAGAATTTGTGCTTTTGATTTGATGTTTCAAAGCTATTTTTCTCCTTAAACACAATTTAGAGGTGCAGAGGGGTCAGTTAAGAGAGCAAGATCACATTAAATGCCTGCAGGTAGTTGCAATGTCTGTGCACAGTGTGTTAGATTCCCCACAGATCTCAGTGACCCTTCCACACTATTCATTGATTTTGTAACACTGGAGCCCCACTTTACAATATACATACTAGTACCCAATTTCAGGTTTTCTGAAGCTTCTAAAGCTGTGTTGCTTTTTTATTTTATTTTTCTCCCCTTTTTTTTTTTTTTTTAGTTTGATTAGTATATTTTATATAATTTATACAGTAAACTTCAATTATCATCTCTGTGGTTTCACACTTTTTTATTTTACTACTATGCGGTTTAAGTTGTATCAATCTAGTATTATGTGGTTTTACTTTTTTCTTTTCGTCAGCCCATCTGTTAACTTTTCGTTAAATCCTATACAAAAAACTTCAAATACCTACCTATAGTTTATCGAATATTTATTTTAATACCATTTTGTTTTAACTTTATCACTTATTTAACGAAAAAAGCTAGTGAAGAGAATAACAAAAATAAAAAAAATAAAATTACAAGGTACAAAAGTGATATATTTTAAACTAGTACATGGTACTAAAGTGAGAAAGTGCAAAACCACATGAATAGTGTTTGAAATTTTTTCTAATTTATATAACTATAATTTTATTAAAATAAGTAAAGAGTCTAAAATTTGTGCCGAAAAACTCATCAAATGGCTTATTTCAGATGAACTGAAAGGTTACGTATTAAAATCAAATTTTAAAAGGTCGATAGTTGAATCAAATCACGTGAAAGTTCAAGTAAATTCTATGCATTTTTATTTTTATTTTTTTTGTTTTTTTATCTCTTGTGTGTGTTTAAGCTAATTTTTAACTAGATGGCGTATCTAGTTCTTCAGCAGTTGTATATACTATATACTCGAGTTCCTTGACGTTTCACAACTTGTATTTTGACTTTTAATTTTTTAATGTAACAAAATAGTCCCTATATTTTGTAAAAACAATCATTAAAACTTCAAAATATGAATTGATAAGGTACTTTGAAACTCGAGATAAAAAAGGAAAAAAAGAAAAAGAAAAAGAAAGAGAAAATATTATAACATGTGAGGAATGTTCTTTGCACTTTGTTTGAATTAGCTTTTCTGTTAAAAGCAAATGAATGAAACAAATGGATTTTGGAAGATTAAAAATAGAGAATGTTTTTTTTTTTTTTGTTTGAGAGAGATAGGTAGCACGCTACCAGGTTCGTTTATTTCATTTAGAAATAAACTTAGCTGGAAATATGAATCAACTAGGATTCAAACTTGGGTCTCGGGTACCAACCACCAAGTCCTTTGCCACTTGCTCTAGGGACGGTCGGTAAAAATAGAGAATGTTAAACAAATGGATTTGATAATAAAGTAAACGATGTTGAAAAAATTAAAAAAAAAATTTATTTCTAAAAGTTTTAAATACTCTAAATTAGTTTTAAGGGTGTAAATCGTTGATTTGAATGTCCTAGGGTTGAAAACATGACTTTAGTACCAGAACTCCAGTATTCTAGATAGTATAGTAACCGTGATATATATATATACACACACACACCCTAAGACCTTAGCTAAACTTTAACCAATTTTGTAATAAATATCTAAATTTTATAAATTCCAATTATTATATAAACTTCCATTGCTCTTGATTTTTTTTTAAAAAAAATTCAATTACGTTTAATTTCTACAAATTAATGGAGAGAAAAAAAAAAATTGCCATGTATTCATGGAGTAATGAGATAGTTAATTTTTTTTGGGAATATCCTTAAGTTCTAAGTGAGAGATAATTAAACGAGATTAATTAAAAAATTATATAGTAAAATCTAAATTTTTATATTCTTTGAGTAAAAGATTTTTATAGTTCAAATATCCTTTTCAAAACGCGCTTAAGTTTCCAGTAAAGCTTATGTCATGTACACTTTTTCTATCAATAATGAACTAATGGATGGATACGATAAAATTCAAACTCAGAATCCTCCGAATATATATTATGTGCTTGTAATTCTTAAACTGTTATATAACGACGAATCATATATATAATGTACATTGAATCTGCATTATTGTTGATAATACTATTCTTATTATTATTATTATTATTATTATTATTATTATTTGTTCAGAGAAACAATGACCTAAAAAATAGAAGAGCTACTCATGTGAACAAAGGAACAAATTGGGTTTTATTTCCTCTGAAAGTGACAGATGATTCTCATTTATTTGCAGATCTGCCAGATTAAATGCAATCTCCAGGTCCTTTCAAGGATGAGTGTAGACTTTTGTATGTTTTTGCTGTAGAGAGACTCTTCTAACAAGCAAAAGAAGCTTGAGAATTTATTTCTAATGAAAACGTGCATAACTTACTTAAACCGTGGATCATTTTTCACTATTTAATTTTTTAAAATTTTAATTTTACTATCCAAATTTTGAAAGATAGAATAGTTAACTCAAAATCATCCATAGTTCAGATAAGTTATATACATTTTTATCTTAATTTTTATACTATTTTACAATTCAAGTGATTAGTTTTTTTTTTTTTTTTTAAAGGCGTGTGAACCCTGTAATCCTATGATTCTTTCAAGTCTCTCTCCATATAATGTAGTTCTCACCTCCTAAGTAAATTTTGCTCTCATCTACCATAAGAATTTCATTTTTCTTTTTTTGGTAAGTACTATTACATTTCTTATATATAATTTAGTGTTTAATTCAACTTATGGTGAAGCTTCAATTGGACTAAAATGCCCCACGTACATTAATGTCCCAGATAAGATGACCCTATAGTATTTAAGTAAGAGCACCCAAAGTACTACAAAACCATCTACATGCATTGTTACATACCCGTAGTTAAACAAACTCATCCATACAAATCCTACGCATCAAGAACTATTTCCTTTTCAACCAATGCTTTTTTATATACCTTATAAAATATATAAAATATTAGGCTAAATTATATAAAATTTTTCTGTCAAAATTCGATTTTTTACTTTTCTTCCTGTCATTTAAAAACCTACACTTTGCCCCCTTATAAAATAAAAAATATTCACAGGAAGGGTACGATGTGTAAAATGACCATTTTGCCCCTCACCATTTTCGTCTTCTCCCTCATCTTCCTGAGCCGCCGCCTCTATCGACTGCGATTCACACCTCGATCGGCCGTGATTTCTCTCCATTTTTTTCTCCACATGCTCCCCTCCTTCTCCTCCACCCTCACCGCCCCTCGATTTCGGCGACAGTAGGGAGGAAATCGGGGTGGGCGTTTATGGAGAGGTAGGCAAAGAGCAACGAGGGCGAAGGCGAGGCGGCGAAGGAGGGGAAGTTGAAGGGAATGTGCGCGAGGGCGAGGGTGAGGGCGAGGGCGAGGGCGAGGGCGAAGCAGTGGAGGAGGGCGAGGCGGCGAGGCGACGAGCCGGATGGAGGCGAAGCAACAGGGAAGAGGGCGGAGGGATATTTTTGGCATAAAAAATATTTATAACGGAACTCTAACGGATTACTAACGGTAGGGTGTGAAGTGCACATTTTTCATTTTACAAGAAGGCAAAGTGTAGGTTTTTAAATAACAGAAAAAAAAAGTGAAAAATCAAATTTTTATAAAAAAATTTTCTATAATTTAGCCAAAATATTATTAATGAGTAAACAGCCTCACCAAATGCACAAAACTCTCTTTCTGAAATATTTTTTATTTTTAACTACACGTAAAGATACGATCAAAATTACTCTTCTTCTCCGTTCGAGTAATAATATGAAATTTCAGTGATACTACTGTTAGAAAAAATATCCGGCACTTAAAAATCGCAGCGGAAAAACGAAAACGAAATCCATATCACATATGAAACAAAACAAAACAAATCAATCCAGTGCCGGCGGATCATTCTCATGTTACAATGTAAAATAAAAATCTAATCTAAACAAATCCGAAGTTTAGATTACATTACCTTGGNCTTGTACTAAGAAATATATATCTCAAATTCCTAACTCTTAGGAATATATTTTCTTAACGAAGATTCAACGGACGATTCATATATATATATTGTACTGCGAACAATAAATATGAATAAAACTTGCCCTTTATTAATTAAGAAAAATACTTAATATATCCACAAGCCTATGTCACCGATTGGCTTTAGGGTTTATCACTAACAACTACGTCAAGCAAAAGACAACATTGCTTCATAATTCGTGCAGTGGATATGGTAGACGGTTAATTACAAATACTTTCTAAGACCACTAACGGCACCATCAATCATGCACGGCACGTCTGATATCGATCAGCTGATGATAAGACACTGTCAACACATCAGCGACACTCTTACGTAACATTGCGGAAAGCATACGCAAAGCATTGATGGCTTTTTTATTTTTTTTTCTTCTTCACAATCTAATCAGGTCACGACACGACGGTACATCAACGACACTTCAAGACTACGTAGACTATAGTAGTACAGAGAGAGCATTACTCTTCTTTACAATCTAATCGTTTCACGACGATTACTTTTGAGTCTGCATAGAGTACATAGTACACAAAGCATTGATCTTCGTTACGATCTGATGGGTCGAGAACACCATCAATGCTAACACATCAGCAATATTTGAAACGCCAAAGCAAAACTCTTCTTCTTCTTCTTTAGAATCCAAGCTTAGTAAGTGCAGAGTTTAAGATCAAGCCAAATTTGCTGGAACACCTTCACGATCACAGCATGGTACTCCTCGGAGTTGAGGGCGAGGTAGCAGGCCAAGAGCTCCTCCAAGTCCCCAGAAGCACTTATCCCCTTCTCGACGATCATCTCCACCATCGACTCCGCGAAGTCCTTGCGAGGATCCCACGAGGATTTTACCACCGCGAAGCTCCCCGAGAAGCCCAGGTCCCTCGTCTTCCTCCTCCCCTGCTTCTCGGAGAAGCCGCTGCGCACCGCCCTCGGACTCCTCGCGCTCGTTCGAGCCCTGCGAAGCTTTGCTTTGGACGTGGCCTTCGAAAGCGCTTCTTTGGGCGGTGGTTTGGTGAGGATGGGGGAGAGTTGCTGGGTAAAGGAGCCATTTTGATCCACGTCGATGGTGATGTCGGTAGCAGAGGAGGTTACTCTGTACCTATCGGATTCGCGTGGGAGCGCAAAGATGGGATCTTGCTCGAATTCTCCGCGGCTTCTGCGAGAAGCAGAAGCAGGGGAGAGGGAGGGTCTTGAGGTGGGCTTAAGAATCGCTTTTTTGCGGGCTCGTCGAGCAGATTTGCGCGGCGGGTCGACGGGGAAGTGGGATTCTGCGGGTATGGAGTGGAGCTGCTGCTGCTGCTGCTGCTGCTGCTGAGTTTCGAGGGTGGAGTGGTAGTAGGAGGCTCTGCTGGGGAGGAGGGTTTGGTTTCGGAGCGGCGGGGATGTGGGGAGGAGCGCTTGTGGGGTTGTGGGCGCTTCTGCTTTTGGGTGGTGGTAGCCTCTGCCTCTGCTGCTGCTGCTTCCTCTGTTTCCCATGTCTCTGAGCTTGTAGAACCAAGCATTGGGTATCATATCAGAGAGCTTAAACCTATAATTTCCCATCCCAAACAAGGCTAAATTCACTCAACAAACAAAGTTAGACTCTCTCTCTCTCTCTCTCCCTCTCTCTCTCTCTCTCTCTCTCTCTCTATATATATATATATATATGTCATTACAAGCACTACATGAAAACAAAGAAAATCAAAATGAAAAGTCTAAGCATTGGGCCAAAAGAAGCAACTTTCTCTCTCTCTCTCTCTCTCTCTCTCTCTCTCTCATCTCAACTCAACCACCTTTATGAAGGAAACAAAGAGAGAATAAAATCTAAGTATTTGAGCTCCAACAAAGTTGTGAAAGGTTGAGGCTTTGTCTCAAAGGCTCTCTCTCTCTGTTACCTCTCTATGCTTTGTGTGAGGAGTGTTGGTGGGAAATAAATAGAAGGGGGACTAAAAGGAGAGGTGGGGTTGCTTCTTTGTGGCCATTGGAGGGGAGCCGGGACCCACATATGATATAGAAATGAAAAAATAATTTTTTTTAAAAAATAATATCTTATTTATCTATCAAAATTATATATATATATATATGTGTGTGTGTGTGTGTCCAGCTATGGTGCTTGTAAATTTTTTATCGTTAGATGTACTCTACGGATTATTTTCAACCATTAGATTATACTATTCAACCAACCACCCACTCAACCCTAGGGGGCCCACATCATCCTAACCGCATATCTCTTAATCCAATGGCTAAAAATCTACAAGCACCAATGTCTTAGTACTTTTAAAAGCATAGGAGCTCAATTCGATTAAAGTGTCATATATCCCATAGTTCGAGGACCAAACGTTCAATTTATTCTTTTTTGAACCTTTCGTTGTAACTTTGATAGCGATCATGTACAAATTTGAGAAAGTTTACTACGTAGCAGCCACATTATATTATTTATATCTAATCAATCGCATCTCTTCCTTTAGAAAAAAAAAAAAAAAAA